>NC_068428.1:28164802-28274802 GCF_023373465.1 Oncorhynchus keta
AGAGAGAGAGAGAGAGAGCGCGACTCAGAGAGAGAGAGAGAGAGCGACTCAGAGAGAGAGAGAGAGCGCGACTCAGAGAGAGAGAGAGAGCGACTCAGAGAGAGAGAGAGAGAGAGAGAGAGAGAGAGCGACTCAGAGAGAGAGAGAGCGACTCAGAGAGAGAGCGAGCGACAGAGAGAGAGAGCGACAGAGAGAGCGTGACTTATAGAGACTCAGAGGGAGTGACTCAGAGAGCGAGAGCGAGCAAGCAACTCAGAGAGCGAGAGCGAGCAAGCAACTCAGAGAGCGAGAGCGAGCAAGCAACTCAGAGAGCGAGAGCGAGCAAGCAACTCAGAGAGCGAGCGAGAGAGAGAGAGACTCAGAAAGAGAGAGAGCAACTCTGAGAGCGACTTAGAGAGAGAGACTCAGAGAGACTCAGAAAGAGAGAGAGAAAGAGACAGAAGTAGAGAGAGCGACTCAGAGAGAGAGAGACCCAGTGAGAGAGCGACCCAGTGAGAGAGCGACCCAGAAAGAGAGCGACCCAGAAAGAGAGCGAGAGACTCAGAATGAAAGAGAGACAGAATGAAAGAGAGACTCAGAAAGAGAGACTCAGAAAGAAAGAGAGAGAGACTCAGAAAGAGAGAAAAAGAGAGAGACAGTTCAATAATGAAAACCACCATGTCTATGGCAATGGAAGCTAGGAAGGGAAAAACTAAAAGCGGCAAGTATTCGGATATCCCTAAAAGCCCTTTTTAAAAGGGGAAGACTTGAACTTGGCAAACATTCATTTACAATGACATTTACTTACCCCTTGAGATGATGGAAATATTTCCTGCCTGTGTCCTTGTTGGAAACAGTTTCTCATGCAAAAATATTCCTAATTTCAAACCCCAGGGCCCTTTGAATTTTTTGTGACCCAATAGTGCCATTACACACAGGTGGCTAGTGCTGCACAGGCCTGTTTTAATATACTTAATTTCTCATACAGCTGTGACATTGAAATATTTTTTCAGATGAGTAAAAATGTTAAATGAATATTCAGTTAATATATTCATAGGAGACATTCCATTCATTGAATATTCATCCCACCAATCTTCCTTCTAGAATCTGAGGACACAGAAGCGAAAACACACATTCAACCCAAACCAATTATCGGGGGGTGAATTCCCCAATGAGGTGAACACTAACTCACACCCCTAATGAAGCCACGGGTGTCTCAACCTCTCGGCCAATGAACAGCTCTAATTGAGTAATTTCTGCAGTGTGAGTTGTCAACTGGCTTTAGTTTATTTACTTCAGCCAGGAACTAAACCACCTATTTCCCCCAAATATCTCACCTCCACAGTCAGATGAATTGGTTCGGTCCAGACTATGATTGGCTGAGGCACATTATTTTGTGGCTGGTTGAAGAAAACACCCCAGCTCTCTCCAGGGCCAGGAAAGGGCCTAGGTGTTCGGAGAGTGTGGAAAAAACTATCCAATATCTAGCTAGGTGTTTGGAGGGGAAAAACATCCAACATTAACACAGGACTTGTACTCAGGTGGTATGTTGCAAAAGCTGTTTTCTGTGTCTGAGAATACCCCAGAGTGAATAAGGCCGAGCAAAATTAGTCTTTAGTGACATGCCATGTAGTAACAACTTTCCTTTTACGCCATTAGCTTTGGATGATAATGGATGTGGACAATAGTTGCTAAGAGCTTTCTGGAAGGAATGGTACTGCTCTGTCCAAAAGTGCCATATAAGAACATGTTTTATCTGGTATGAGTGCCTCATATCACAAAAATCTACACAAGGCAACAAATTACATGAAGTGTATGTCATTACTCCTGTTAGGAGGAAGTAAAACTGTACAGAAGCCCATTCAGAACAACAATCAAATCAAATCAAATGTATTTATATAGCCCTTCGTACATCAGCTGATATCTCAAAGTGCTGTACAGAAACCCAGCCTAAAACCCCAAAAAGCAAGCAATGCAGGTGTAGAAGCACGGTGGCTAGGAAAAACCCCCTAGAAATGCCAAAACCTAGGAAGAAACCTAGAGAGGAACCAGGCTATGAGGGGTGGCCAATCCTCTTCTGGCTGTGCTGGGTGGAGATTATAACAGAACATGGCCAAGATGTTCAAATGTTCATAGATGATCAGCAGGGTCAAATAATAATAATCACAGTAGTTGTCGAGGGTGCAGCAAGTCAGCACCTCAGGAGTAAATGTCAGTTGGCTTTTCATAGCCGATCATTAAGAGTGTCTCTAGAGAGTTGAAAACAGCATGTCTGGGACAGGTAGCATGTCCGGTGAACAGATCAGGATTCCATAGCCGTCAGACAAATAAGGAGTTATTAGCTATGTAAAAAATAGAGAGTTCTCATCATTATTATTCGTAGCCGTTTATTTACCACCACAAAATTAAGCTGGCACTAAGACCGCACTCAACCAACTCTGTAAAGCCATAAGCAAAGAAGAAAATACTCACCCAGAAGCGGTGCTCCTAGTGGCCTGGGACTTTAATGCAAGCAAACTTAAATTAGTTTTACCAAGCATGTCACATGTGCAACCAGGGGAAAAATAATCCTAGACCACCTTTACTCCACACAAAGAGACACATACAAAGCTCTCCCCTACCCTCCATTTGGCAAATCTGACCATAATTCTATCCTCCTGATTCCTGCTTACAAGCAAAAACGAAAGCAAGAAGTATCAGTGACTCGCTCAATGCGGAAGTGGTCAGATGACGTGGAGGCTACACTACAGGACTGTTTTTCTAGCACAGACTGGAATATGTTCCGGGATTCATCCAATGGCATTGAGGAATACACCACCTCTGTCATCGACTTCATCAATAAGTGCATCGATGACATCGTCTCCACAGTGACTGTACTTACATATCCCAACCAGAAGCCATGGATTTACAGGCAACATCCACATCGAGCTAAAGGCCAGAGCTGCCCCTTTCAAGGAGCGGGAAACTAATCTGGACGCTTCTAAGAAATCCCGCTATGCCCTCAGACGAACCGTCAAACAAGCAAAGCGTCAATACAGGATTATGATTGAATCCTACTACACTGGCTCTGACGTTCATCGGATGTGGCAGGGCTTGATAACCATTACGGACTACAAAGGGAAACCCAGACACAAGCTGCCCAGTGATGCGAGCCTACCAGACGAGCTAAATTCCTTTTATGCTCGCTTCGAGGCAAGCAACACTGAAGCAAGCACAAGAGCACCAGCTGTTCTGGATGACTGTGTGATAATGCTCTCGGTAGCCAATGTGAACAAAACCTTTAAACAGGTCAACATTCACAAAGCCGCTGGGCCAGACAAATTACCAGGACGGGTACTCAAAACATGCGCAGACCAACTGTCACGTGTCTTCACTGACATTTTCAAACTCTCCCTGACCGAGTTTGTAATACCTACATCTTTCAAGCAGACCACCATAGTCCCTGTGCCCAAGAAAGCGAAGGTAACCTGCCTAAATGATTATCGCCTCGTGGCACTCACGTTGGTAGCCATGAAGTGCTTTGAAAGGCTGGTCATGGCTCCCATCAACAGCATCCTCCCTGACACCCTAGACCCACTCCAATTCGTATACCCCCCAACAGATGACGCAATCTCAATCTCACTCCACAAGGCCCTTTCTCCTTTCTTCAAAGGGAACACCTATGTGACAGTGCTGTTCATTGACTACAGCTCAGCGTTCAAAACCATAGTGCCCACGAAGCTCATCACTAAGCTAAGGACTCTGGGACTAAACATCTCCCTCTACAACTGGATCCTGGACTTCCTGACGGGCCACCCCAGGTGGTAAGGGTAGGCAACAACATGTCTGCCATGCTGATCCTTAACACTGGGGCCCCTCAGGGGTGTGTACTTAGTCCCCTCCTGTATTCCCTGTTCACCATGACTGTGTGGCCAAACACAACTCCAACACCATCATTAAGTTTGCTGACGACACAACATTTGTAGGCCTGATCACCAACAACGATGAGACGGCCAATAGGGAGGAGGTCAGAGAACTGGCAGTGTGGTGCCAGGACAACAACCTCTCCCTCAATGTGAGCAAGACAATGAAGCTGATCGTAGACAACAGGAAACGGATGGCCGAACAGGCCCCCATTAACATCGACGGGGCTGTAGTGGAGTGGGTCGAGAGTTTCAAGTTACTTGGTGTACACATCACCAACGAACTATCATGGTCCAAACATACCAAGACAGTTGTGAAGAGGGTATGACAACACCTTTTCCCCCTCAGGAGACTGAAAATATTTGGCATGGGTCCCTAGATCCTCAAAAGGTTCTACAGCTGCACCATCGAGAGCATCCTGACCGGTTGCATCAAGTCTACACTTGTTGGATTCGGCGCATGTGGCAAATAAAGTTTGATTTGATTTGAATATGAGAAACAAGCCTTAAATAACAGTATCTCTCCAGATTTAACACCTACCCTCTCCCTTAAAGGGGAACTCTACAGTTGCTACATACATTTTTGTCATATATTCAATATCATAATGAATTCATGATACTGTATATACCCATTGATTCTTGAAGAACACAACTTATGAGCTTAGTTCAGCTGTCATATCAGTGCGCGTCATATCAGAGACATTACTGTGCAGCCGTATTCATCGATCAGGCCAAGGCTTTTGACTCTGTCAATCACAACATTCTTATTGGCAGACTCGACAGCCTTGGTTTCTCAAATGATTGCCTTGCCTGCTTTTACCAACTACTTCTCTGATAGAGTTCAGTGTGTCAAATCGGAGGGCCTATTGTCCAGACCTCTGGCAGTCTCTATGGGTGTGCCACAGGGTTCAATTGTCGGGCCGACTCTCTTTTCTGTTTACATCAATGATGTCGCTGCTGGTGATTCTCTGATCAACCTCTACGCAGACGACACCATTCTGGCCCCTCTTTGGACACTGTGTTAACTAACCTCCAGACGAGCTTCAATGCCATACAACTCTCCTTCCGTGGCCTCCAACTGCTCTTAAACGCAAGTAAAACTAAATGCATGCTATTCAATCGATCACTGCCCGCACCTGCTCACCCGTCCAGCGTCACTACTCTGGACGGCTCTGACTTAGAATATGTGGACAACTACAAATACATGGGTGTCTGGTTAGACTGTAAACTCTACTTCCAGACTCACATTAAGCATCTCCAATCCAAAATGAAATCTAGAATCGGCTTCCTATATCGCAACAAAGCATCCTTCACTCATGCTGCCAAATATGCCCTCGTAAAACTGACCATCCTACCGATCCTCGACTTCGGTGATGTCATCTATAAAATAGCCTCCAACACTCTACTCAACAAACTGGATGCAGTCTATCACAGTGCCATCTGTTTTGTCACCAAAGCCCCATATACTACCCACCATTGCGACCTGTACGCTCTCGTTGGTTGGCCCTCGCTTCATACTCGTCGCCAAACCCACTGGCTACAGGTTTATCTACAAGTCTCTGCTAGGTAAAGCCCCGCCTTATCTCAGCTCACTGGTCACCATAGCAGCACCCACTCGTAGCACGCGCTCCAGCAGGTATATCTAACTGGTCACCCCCAAAGCCAATTCCTCCTTTGGTCATCTTTCCTTACAGTTCTCTGCTGCCCATGACTGGAACTAATTGCAAAAATCTCTGAAGCTGGAGACTCATATCTCCCTCACTAGCTTTAAGCACCAACTGTCAGAGCAGCTCAAAGATCACTGCACCTGTACATAGCCCATCTGTAAACAGCCCATCTATCGACCTACCTCATCCTCATGCTGTATTTATTTATTTATTTTGCTCCTTTGCACCCCAGTATCTCTACTTGCACATTCATCTTCTGCCGATCTACCATTCCAGTGTTTAATTGCTATAATGTAATTACTTCGCCACCGTGGCCTATTTATTTCCTTAACTTACCTCACTTACACTCACTGTATATAGACTTTTTGTTTTCTTTTGTTCTAAATCAAATCAAATCAAATCAAATGTATTTATATAGCCCTTCGTACATCAGCTGATATCTCAAAGTGCTGTACAGAAACCCAGCCTAAAACCCCAAACAGCAAACAATGCAGGTGTAAAAGCACGGTGGCTAGGAAAAACTCCAAAGAAAGGCCAAAACCTAGGAAGAAACCTAGAGAGGAACCGGGCTATGTGGGGTGGTCAGTCCTCTTCTGGCTGTGCCGGGTAGAGATTATAACAGAACATGACCAAGATGTTCAAATGTTCATAAATGACCAGCATGGTCGAATAATAATAAGGCAGAACAGTTGAAACTGGAGCGGCAGCACAGTCAGGTGGACTGGGGACAGCAAGGAGCCATCATGTCAGGTAGTCCTGGGGCACGGTCCTAGGGCTCAGGTCCTCCGAGAGAGAGAAAGAAAGAGAGAATTAGAGAGAGCATATGTGGGGTGGCCAGTCCTCTTCTGGCTGTGCCGGGTGGAGATTATAACAGAACGTGGCCAAGATGTTCAAATGTTCATGAATGACCAGCATGGTTGAATAATAGTAAGGCAGAACAGTTGAAACTGGAGCAGCAGCATGGCCAGGTGGACTGGGTTCTACCGTATTATTGACTGTATGTTTTGTTTATTCCATGTGTAACTCTGTGTTGTTGTATGTGTCATCTTGGCCAGGTCGCAGTTGCAAATGAGAAGCCTACCTGGTTAAATAAAGGTAAAATAAAATAAAAATCAGTGCGCCCATCAGAACCCGAAATAGAAGCTTGTTTAACTCCAATGTTTGTAAACAAAGGAAACGTAAACAAACACTTTATAGCCTCAAAACATGGTTAAAACTATCATTTTAATATCATGGATGGTCAGTCCTTGTCTATGGATTTGAGAGTGGTTTAATTTCTCCAGCCCCATCCCTCAGCTTTTTACCAAAAGTTGTGGGGAGGACGCTTTGTTATTGTTTAAACTCAAATTGACCGTTGAGGGCTTTTCAGAGAGCCATAGTAAACTTATAAGATATTTACTGCGGGTGGTTCAGCCATCAGCCGTGACCAACAATCAACACATGATGCAATATGCTTTCTACATCCCTCCAAAGTGGCAAATTACAAACAACATGACCACCAACCATCTACAGCCACAGTCCACTCAGTCATCACTACATGGAATCCTGTGGCACTACCTATCATCAGCTAACACACATTAGAGGAACACAACAAGACAAACAAGCCAATAGTGCACCACCCTCTAAAATTGCTCAAAACCGATTTCAAAACACCTAGTACTGAGGCAACCTGTAACCTTCTCTGTCTCTCTCTCTCCTGTTCCACCCTACCTAGCCCACGCACTGTAACACATAAAGCCTCTAATGTTTGATCAATGCTTCAAATGACTCCGGATTGCTGCAATTAGAAAATAGGTCCTCAGAAAGCTATTTTAGGGCCTCTGCTATCACAGGGAAAGGCAACAGAGAGGATAATTGTGTATTGACAAAAGGGTGCAAGAAAAAATGGTAGAGACGGAACACAAGACCTACCTCTCTCCAATTGACTTTGTCATCTTGATGCTCTGATTACATTGTGTACTGACTAGATAATTGGCCAATCCCTGACGCAAATAATGCTCTTATTCTTTGGTGAAACATCAAACACAGACACCCGCATTGCATAACATAATGAAATATCTATTTTCATGTATCTCCTTTTGTAAGTGGTTTGTGTTAGTTCAGTAATAAGAACAAGTTTGGTGAATGGATGCAGTTGTTGAACACTGTCATGTTGTGGTTCATTGGGTTATTATCCAGTGGGATGTGTGGTTCTAAAATACATATATATACAGTACCAGTCAAAAGTTTGGACACACCTACTCATTCAAGGGTTCTTCTTTGTTTTGACTATTTTCTACATTGTAGAATAATAGTGAAGACATCAAACTATGAAATAACACATATGGAATCATGTTGTAACCAAAAAAGTGTCAAACAAATCTACATATTTGAGATTTGAGATTCTTCAAAGTAGCCACCCTTTGCCGTGATGAGAGCTTTGCACACTCTTGGCATTCTCTCAGCCAGCTTCAGGAGGTTGTCACCTGGAATGCATTTAAATGAACAGCTGTGCCTTGTTAAAAGTTCATTTGTGGAATTTATTTTCTTCTTAATGAGTTTGTGTTGTGACAAGGTAGGAATGGTATACAGAAGAGAGACCTATTTGGTGAAATACCAAGTCCATATTATGGCAAGAACAGCTCAAATAGGCAAAGAGAAACAACAGTCCTTCATTACTTCTTCTTGGTGTCCAGAATCCCTCAGGGTCTCTCTTAATGCCTGTCAGTTGAAGTGATCTATAATATTTATCTCCAGCATTCACTCTATTTTATGTTTTTCACTAGGCCTATTCCATATTAAAAAATCAACAACCTTCGAATCCTATACATTAAGCTCTTCATAGATCCATAACCTTTATAACTCTAATTTTTCACTCATATTACCTGTGTGTACTTCATACTCCTAAACATGCAGGCATATCTTGTGGCATGTCTCTACTGTGACATGTATTCTGTTTGAAATCAGCTTGTTGACCTTTTTCCGACCACACAAAACAAGAAAATGCCCTCCATTACATGGAGGGCATTTTTCAATCAGTCCTGGAAACAGGCCACTGTCCTCTCTAGTCATCGCCCATTAGACTCCATTTCTGTTAGTGAGCGCCATCTAGTTGTGTACTGAATATGCTACAACTGGACATTCTCAGTTATTGTCTCTTACTGGCCATATGTTTTCCCTGTAACTCATGGTGTCTTGAAAGTTCATATACTGACTTAATTGAGGGTTTTGGACATGTGGAGAGTAACTGTGTGAAGTAATGTATTAAGAGAGATTGAAGTTGAAAAGGTTGGGGAAATCTCTTGAACCCTACAGTTATTTGGATCTTGCTCATGTGTTTGCATAATGCACATAAAAATCCTTCATAAACAGACCCTAAACCTGTAACAAATATCTGTAGGGCCGTAAGTCTGCACATCACTTCACATATGGCCAACAGATCTACCTAAGTGAATTCATGTTCCATCCAATCTCTCTCTCTCTTTCTCAGCGGGCCTGAGCTCAGAGCCAGCCTCAGCTCAACGGATGGAAGGAACACAACAGAGACCATCTGTTGCCTGTGTGTTTGCCTTGGTGCCCTGCCACAAGGAGCTCCACCAGGGGACCCACGGGAGTCTGTACACAGAGCTGCACCAGGGGACCAGCACACAGAAGCACCTCACGCCTGTTGCCTCATTTGTGGGATTTCAGTGTTCCAGCAGCAGCAATTATAAAGCTGTGTAGGGAAATAATCTAAGTGTGTGAGGGGACCAACATGGGTTATATAACCAAGCTACCAACGTTCATTTGCCCGGGTTGGCAAAATAAAACAACTTTCACTGTAAAGAATGGGTAGTTGTTCCCTCGTGTCACTGAAGCTCTACTAGTTAATTGAATTGCAGTGCAGATTGAAAATAAGGAGAGATAGAGAGAGAGAGAAAAGAGAGAAAAGAAAGAGCAGAGAACGTTGTTATTGTTAAGCTGTATCCTATGGTCAGTTCTTGTCTTGAATTACAAGTACACTCTTGGAAAAAAAGGGTTCCAAAATGGTTCTTTGGTCATCCCCATAGGAGAACCCTTTCTGGTTCCAGGTAGAACACATTTTAGTTCCAGGTAGAACACTTTTGAGTTCCATGTAGAAACATCTTTGGAAAGGGTCCACAATGAACCCAAAAGGGTTCCACCTGGAACCAAAAAGGTTCTTCAAAGGGTTGTCCAACTGGGACAGTCAAATAACGTTTCTATGCCCAAGATAGCACCTTTTTTTCCTAAGAGTGTAGAGAAATGAAAACAGACTCAAATCTGTGCACCATAATGGCAGGTTTAGACCAGGGAGACCAGATGTTACACAGGGCTGACTTCACCCAAGAGAAACCTTTGCAATTGTAGAAACATCTTGAAGCCCTTTTCAAGACATCATCAGAAAACCACCAATGCACATAATTCTATTTCATCTGGAGCATGTTTAGTTACACAATAAGTGGTAACAGTTTGCCTACACTGTGGATAAATATTTAGATTTATGTAATTACTAACATTGTTAATATACATGAGTAATGATAAAGATTGATTAACAACACTTTACTAATGATTATTAAAATATCCGATGGGTCGTTTATAAACATTTCTAATCATTTTAATACTGTAAGTGTTACAACCTGAACCAGAAGAGATGGGCTCGGGACAGGGTTGGGAAAGAGATGT
This sequence comes from Oncorhynchus keta, assembly GCF_023373465.1. NCBI lineage: Eukaryota > Metazoa > Chordata > Actinopteri > Salmoniformes > Salmonidae > Oncorhynchus > Oncorhynchus keta. The sequence continues at coordinate 28,175,013 of NC_068428.1, forward strand.
CGGTTCAACTCCCAGGAGCATCAGTACGGAGAACTTGCTGCCTATGTGTGAAAGGCATTTAACCTGCAGCACCTCAGGAGAAACATCCTGTAGTATAAATTGAATAAATGTTGCTAGGCAGAAGAGTGGAGGCTGGGTAAACTGCTTTGGATTAAAGCACCCACCCAGCAAAGAACCCTGCATGCCATCAATTATTAACTTTTAAATGTTTTCTTCTCTGCTTTGTTTTTCACAAATACTTTAAATCAGCTTCCAGAAAGTCGAGGCCTACTTCATTATTCACCATCTGTGTGACACAGAGATAATGCCTAGATGTGCATTTTGTAGTCTATGTAAACAGCAGATAAATCATTGATGTCATGCCGGGATTGATTAATGTATCGCAGATGAGGGGTTGTGTATGTGTGTGTGTGTGTGTGTGTGTGTGTGTGTGTGTGTGTGTGTGTGTGTGTGTGTGTGTGTGTGTGTGTGTGTGTGTGTGTGTGTGTGTGTGTGTGTGTGTGTGTGTGTAAAGGGCCGGCTCTAGCCTTTTGGGGGCCCTAAGCTAAATGTTGTTGGGGGGGGGCCCCGATCTCACAGACAAAACGTTTTGGTGGCACCCCTCTTGACGGCAAAGAGAATTTTTTTTACGTTTTAGAGTTAATTTCCTGCAATTCTACACGTTTTGCCATGAGGCGGAAAGTAAAACCTGCAGTTTTATAGCACATTTTCAGCAATTCTACACATTTAGCTATGACTTATGCCATGTTAGTATAATATCTGAGTGAGAATGACTTACAAAATCAAGTTCAGATAGCTGGCTAGACGAACTTACCAATCAAAAATGTTTTAGCTGACACAGGCTAATTGAGTGACTGTAAATTACCCATATAACAAGAGAAAAACTGCTGTTGTGCAACCAAATTTCGAAATTGCACCTTGTGTATTCTACTATCCAAACTCTCAACAGTAAGTTGAGACCCCGGTAAAATAAAAAAACATTTAAAAAAACAACAACACTTTGTCTGGGGCCCACATGTCGTTCAGTGGCTAGGGCCGGCCCTGTGTGTGTGTGTGTGTGTGTGTGTGTGTGTGTGTGTGTGTGTGTGTGTGTGTGTGTGTGTGTGTGTGTGTGTGTGTGTGTGTGTGTGTGTGTGTGTGTGTGTGTGTGTGTGTGTGTGTGTGTGTGTGTGTGTGTGTGTGTGCCAGAGCGATGGTCAGAGTGAGGTGTTCTCTCATTTACAGTACCAGTCAAAGTTTGGACACACCTACTCATTCCAGGGTTTTTCTTAATTTGTACTATTTTCTACATTGGAGAACAAGAGTAAAGACATCAAAACTATGAACGTTGGGACAGAACAGCATCCTGACATCCGAAGCATCGGCCTCCACCACGAACTGACGGGAAGGGTCCGGATGAACCAGGATCGGAGACGTGGTGAAGTGGTGTTTAAGGTCCCGGAATGCCCGGTCCGGAACACCCGGTCCGTGGACCATGTGAACGGGACCTTGGTAGAGGCGAGGGCAGACAGGGGGATTCAGGATGGCGGTGTTACCATCAGATGGGGGGAAACACATGACAAAGTTCAGGGAGATGTGAGATCAGGGGCGATGAGGGATGGGCAGAAGTTAGAGGAGGCCAGCCGGAGCTTGTCGAGATGTCTTGTTCCGTGCACAGATCATGCAGGTGGCGACGTCTGGAACCATGGTAGGCCACCAAAAGCGTTGTCGTGATAAAAGTTTGTGAACCCCAGGAAGCGTTGCAGCTGCACCCTGGATGAAGGCTGAGGTCAATCCACCGTCACTTTCACCTTCTCGGGATACATCTTGACGCTCACAGCAGAGATGATGTAGCCCAGAAAGGGAATGGTGGAGCAATGGAACTCACACTTTTCCACCTGAACGAACAACTGGTTCTCCAGAAGGCACTGGAGAACCTTCCGGACATGGCGGGAGCGGGAGAAGATGAGGATGTCATCAATGTAGACGAAGACGAACCGGTTCAGTATGTCATGGAGAACATCATTCACCAGAGACTGGAGCACGGTGGGGGCGTTGGTGAGGCCAAAGGGAATGACCAGATATTTGTAGTGGCCGCATTCGCCCTCCTCTCGTATCCGCATCAGGTGGTAGGCGTTACTTAGATCCAGCTTGGAGAACACAGTGGTCCCCTGGAGTGGCTTGAAGGCTGAGGAAATGAGTGGTAGTGGATAACAGTTCTTAACCGTGATGTCATTGAGTCCCCTGTAGTCAATGCATGGGCGGAGGGTCTTGTCCTTCTTCTCCACAAAGAAGAACCCTGAGCCAGCGGGAGAGGAAGAGGGATGGATAAATTCAGTAGCTAGGGAGTCCCCAATGTAGTACTCCATTGCCTTGGTTTCAGGTCCCGATGGCGAGTACAGACACCCCCGGAAAGGCTAATCCCTCAGTCATATGGGCGTTGCGGCAAAAGGGAAGTGGCCCTGGACTTGCTGAACACCTCCCAGGGGTCCTGGTACTCAACGGGAATGGCAGAGAGATTCAGAACCACCTCCTTAGGACCCAGGAAGATGTTACGGGGCAGGTTGCGCCGACTTCAGACAATGGGCGTGGCAGAACGGACTCTAGTCCAAAAAGCTCTAATCGGCCCAAGAGTCAATGAGGACCTGGAGAGATTTGGACTGGTTTCCCCACAGCAGAATGATATGAAAAGGGGTGCGAGTAAGGGAAGCAGAAAAGTTCCCCATATGGCCACCAGAGTACTTGCTCCTTCTGGTGAGCTTGGTCTTTAACCGGGCACAAGGACACAAAATGACCAAAAGTCCCATAATACAGACAGCTCCATGTGCTGATCCGGTGTTGCCATTCCGCAGGCGACAGCCCAGCCCTGCCTAGGTGCACAGGAAAGGAAGACCCCGTTACCTCTGCTGCAGAGGATACGTTCATTAGAGTTACCAGCCCAAATAAATGCTTCAGAGTTCAAGTAACAGACACATCTCAACATCAACTGTTCAGAGGAGACTGTGTGAATCAGGCCTTCATGGTCGAATTGTTGCAAAGAAACTAAAGGACACCAATAAGAAGAAAATACTTGCTTGCAGAGTAGTTGAACGGATGATCTCCACATGTGTGGTTCCCACCGTGAATCATGAAGGAGGAGGTGTGATGGTGTGGGGGTGCTTTGCTGGTGACACTGTCAGTGATTTTCCCTTGATGTCAAGCAAAGAGGCACTGAGTTTGTAAGGACAGAGAAATAACATCTCTATGGGTCAAGTCATAGAATTATATTTAAAATCCCTATTCATTCAATAGCATCTCTGTGGGTCTAGTCATTGTCGTGTCTTTACAAGTTACATGTTCTCTTTATTGCAAGCTGTTTTTCCCAATGCACAACGAAATATACAAAGCTAATTTAATAGAGACATTTGCCGATTTTATCAGCGTTATCACATTGAAAATATTAGGATATGTTGTTGACATTGAACTGATTTTAAAGCCTACTAACCAGATGTGTTAAAAGTGTGTTTAATTTGTAGCATAGGCATATGAATTGGGATGCTATTATGTTCTGTTCTGCCAACTATTACATGAGAAAAAAATTGCCCCAAGGCCAAACCTCTTGCCAATCCCCGCTTTACACTGTTCTAGTTTAGCGGGGATAGGCGGGGGGTTTGTCTCGCCTAGGACGGCAGAACGTACAGTTCTGCTGTGCTGCATATACATTTTTGGGGGCCAAGCATGTGCACACACAGGAGGTCCCATACTGGGAAGAAATTAAATCTACCTCCACCCCTGCATAAAACAGATGCTTAGTTAAACGAATATAGGGTGGTTAGGGTAGATGGGCAGATGGGTGGGTGTATAATGCAAATGCCTGACAACCCAATGGTTGCTAGTTTGAATCTCATCATGGACAACTTTAAAATATTAGCTAATTTGCAACTTTTAAACTACTTACTACTTTTTGGCAAATTTGCTACTACTTAGCATGTTAGCTAACCCTTCCCTGACCCTAACCTTAACCCTTTTTTGCTAACCCTTACCCTTTAACCTAACTCCTAAACATAACTGTCACGCCCTGGCCATAGAGAGGCTTTTATTCTCTAATTTTGGTTAGGCCAGGGTGTGACTAGGCATTCTATGTTCATTTTCTATGGTTTGTATTTCTTTGTTGTTTGGCCGTGTGTGTGTGGTTCTCAATCAGAGGCAGCTGTCTATCGTTGTCTCTGATTGAGAACCATACTTAGCCAGACCGTCAGTGCGTCTCCTCTTGCCAGGATATCCTGCGTCGGCTCTGCGCACTGTGTCTCCAGTGCATCCTGTGCCTGCGCCCCGCATGTGCCGGACGGGTTGTGCAGGCCCTTAGTTCAAGACCTCCAGTGCTCCCCCACGGCCCGGTCTATCCTCTATCCCAAGGAACAGGCCTCCAGTAGGTCTCCCCAGCCTGGTGAGTCCTGTGCCTGTCTCCTATCCGGCGCCTGCCGCCAGAGTCTCCCGCCTGTCCGGCGCCCACCGCCAGAGTCTCCCGCCTGTCCGGCGCCCACCGCCAGAGTCTCCCGCCTGTCCGGCGCCCGCCGCCAGAGTCTCCCGCCTGTCCGGCGCCCGCCGCCAGAGTCTCCCGCCTGTCCGGCGCCCGCCGCCAGAGTCTCCCGCCTGTCCGGCGCCCGCCGCCTGTCCGGCGCCCGCCAGAGTCTCCCGCCTGTCCGGCGCCCGCCGCCAGAGTCTCCCGCCTGTCCGGCGCCCGCCGCCAGAGTCTCCCGCCTGTCCGGCGCCCGCCGCCAGAGTCTCCCGCCTGTCCGGCGCCCGCCGCCAGAGTCTCCCGCCTGTCCGGCGCCCGCCACGAGGGTCCCCGCACCAGAGCCGCCGCCGTAAAGAAGGCCCACCCGGACCCTCCCCTTTAGAGTCAGGTTTTGCGCCCAGAGTCTGCACCTTTGGGGGGTACTGTCACGCCCTGGCCGTAGAGAGGCTTTTATTTTCTATTTTGGTTAGGCCAGGGTGTGACTAGGGTGGGCATTCTATGTTAATTTTCTATGGGTTGTATTTCTTTGTTTGACTGGGTGTGATTCTCAATCAGAGGCAGCTGTCTATCATTGTATCTGATTGAGAACCATACTTATGTAGCTTTTTCCCACTGGGTTTTTGTTGGTAGTTGCTTTCTGTTTTTGTGTCTGCATCAGACAAAACTGTTTCGGTTGTTCTCTTTGTTTTGCTATTCAGTGTTCAGTTCCATTAATAAAGGATGAACACGTACCACGCTGCACCTTGGTCCTCACCGCCTTCCAACAGCCGTAACAGAAACCCTAACCGTAACCCTATACCCTAGCCTAGCTAACGTTAGCCAGATAGCGAACGTTAGTCACCTAGCAGCCTAGCTAGAATTTGTAACATATCACACGTTTTGCAAATTCTTAACATATTGTACATTTTGAAAATTCGTAACATAGAATATGAATTGTTATGTATAACATATAAATACAAGATTAATGATGGACACTTACAATTAATACATACCATACTAAATGGAGTGTGCCAGATTTACGTACAGAATAATAAGAAATGCTCTTTGACCAGGTTGTCCTATCTGGGATCATCGAAATATAAACTGCAGAAAGTCCATCCAACAATGTGTATGGCAGTATGTATGCAGTTTTGTTTATGCAACTTCTGTTGGTAAACTGGAAGAATCTACATGTGATGGGAGTCTAGCTGCTACCTTCTCAGAAATTCAACACAGGCAACACACAAACCAAACATGATAGTTTTTATAGTCACCAGCAGAGAGCAGAGTAGCACAGTTATGCTTTACCCATGTGCTGATAGCACTTCACTGTGTAAGCTGGTGAGAAATTATCCTGAACATCTTCAGGATTTGTAGGTTTCTGCTTGTCTATAAATATAATTCCAACCTTGTCTAGTAATCAATTATAGGAAATCAATAATTTCATAACCCTCAATGTAGCCTACAATATACTTATATGCTCTAATGTTGACAATGGAAAAAGGCTATTTGCTAGAAAAAAATAATTGATGGTCATAAAATGATGCTTGGGTAAGTGATTGAGAGGGCATCGCCATTCCATATGAGTCATTTGTCTGTGTATGTTTATTCCGGACAGTCTGTATCTGCAGCCTATACCACAGCAGTTGCCCCGTTTTCCTTTATCCGATGGACATTAATCAGGATTACTCTGCACGACATGACAGGTGCAGCACCAACAACCACACACACCAGATGATGTTCACCACTGGAGGGACAAATAAGATGTGAAGTGCTTTCCTGTAGTGAGATTCAATGAGAGAAGGAGGTCAATCAGAGAATCAAGGAGCGCTCAGGTGGTCTATCAAAAAATATTGCCATGGCGAAATAGACAAATGTATTTTGGGAACTCTTGCAGGGGTAGAGTACTACCAGGAAATGGTTTAGTGAAGAGCTTTTAACATGATTGTTTTTCTAATGTCTGCGAAGTTGAGAGGTTAAGAGTTGAAAGTCAGTCTTTTTCCACACATATTCGGTGCATATCTGACAGCAAAGCGCAAGTGGACCGTTTTGAGGGAACAATGTGAAAATCATTCTTTTCTAAAGGACCTTACTAATGGCGCTGCCTGGTAGAAGCATCTCAATATCTCATTACACTTGTCCTGTCTGTCAGCCAAGCGATGGGCACCACAGTCACAGTTGTAATGTTATTCAAGGGTAAATAGTTTCTATCCTTTCTGTCCTTATCTGCTCTCGGATCACAACAAAATGACCCCAGCACCATAAACCTTTAAATCTAGATCTGTTGGATCATCCGACAGCGGGCTTCCGCCAAATTGTAGCCGCCTCAGTAACTATGCCTTCTGTCTGTGCTGCAGGACACTGGGAAAGAGAGAACATTTGATACATTTGTAGTGTGTCTTTCTGTCCTCCTCTGTCTACTCAACAGGCTGAGAGAATTCTCTGACCTGTGACTTTAGAGGACAGTGGTTATGTTTGTCAGGTATAACTGTGTCTCCTGAGAGAAAGGCTATATGAAACGAGGTTTGTGTGTTACAGATGGATACTATCTGAAGAAGAGAACTAGTCTACTGTATAACAGGTGGAAAACCTCAACATTGTGTGTTGCATTGTCTGTGAAGAGAACTAGTCTACTGTATAACAGGTGGAAAACCTCAACATTGTGTGTTCGATTGTCTGTGGTCAAATACACTTTGCTTAGTTGGGATATTCTTAGATCTGTTTATTTAACACTGTGAGTTCAGCACTTAAAGGAGAAGTTTACCCAAAATCCAGAAATTACCTCATGATTCCATACATTGAAACTAGTAGTTCAGTAGAGTTTGCTCTCTCCCCCGCTCTCTCTCTCTCCAGTGCTGTACTGGAACAGCCGCAAAAAAAGGTCACGTGACTCATGACGTTTCTGGATGGAGGCCTCACTCTGCTCTGTTGCTAATTTTTATTATATTTTATTTCACCTTTATTTAACCAGGTAGGGTAGTCGAGAACAAGTTCTCATTTACAACTGCAACCTGACCAAGATAAAGCAAAGCAGTGTGACAAAAACAACAACACAGAGTTACACATAAACAAACGTACAGCCAATAATACAATAGAAAAATATACGTACAGTGTGTGCAAATGTACAAGAGTAGGGAGGTAAGGCAATAAATAGGCCATAGAGTCAAAATAATTACAATTTAGCATTAACACTGGAGTGATAGATGTGCAGATGATGATGTGCAAGTAGAGATACTGGGGTGCAAAAGAGCAAGAGGATAAATAACAATATGGGGATGAGGTAGTTGGGTCTGCTATTGACAGATGGGCTGTGTACAGGTACAGTGATTGGTAAGCTGCTCTGACAGCTGATGTTTAAAGTTAGAGAAATGGAGGGCCCTAATGATGATGAGGAGCAGTTACTTTCATTTTGCAACCACAGGGATTAAGCTGCCCACATAAACTCAGTTTTGCATATTCCTAAAACTAATTGGAGACGCACACCTATTCCAGCTGGGCAAAATGGACAGTTATCTAACGAGTAAATAGCTACGTTATGGTCGCTTATCATCAACCTCTATGAGTGGGACCATTAGTGGGTTTATGTTTTCACATTAGCCCAAAAAACTATGAAGCTTGAAATCACAATGTTTTTGGGATGTTCTGTTCTGCAATGTAAGGTGACACGATGTCTATTGTCTCTCAACCCCCCTGTCATAAATACATAGCGAACATAGGCTAACCTGTAGAGCACCTAGGCCTAAATGGTGCCTTCAGAAAATATTCATACCCCTTGAATTATTCCACATTTTGTTGTGTTACAGTGGGAATTCAAAATTTATCAAATATATATTTTTTTAACTTTTCTACACACAATACCCAATAATGACAAAGTGAAAACATGTTTTTAGAAATGTTTGCAAATTTCTTGAAAATTAAATACATAAGTATCACATATACATAAGTATTCACACCTCTGAGTCAATACTTTGTAGAAGCAACTTTGGAGGCAATTCGAGGTTTAAATTGTTTCATGTCTGTCTATATCAGCTTTGCACATCTGGATTTGGGGATTTTCTCCCATTCTTCCTTGTAGATTTTCACAAGCTCTATTATGTTAGATGGGGAGGGGTGGTGAACAGCAATCTTCAAGTCTTTCCACAGACGTTCAATGGGATTCAAGTCTGGGCTTTGGCTGGGCCACTCAAGGACTTTCACATTCTGGTTCTGAAGCCATTCCAGCGTTGCTTTGGCTGTATGCTTGGAGTCATTGTCTGGTTGGAACGTCAATCTTCATCCCAGTCTGTTGTTTGCACTCTGAAGCAGGCTCTCATCAAAGATGTGCATGTATTTGGTTCTGTTCATTGGTCCCTCTATCCTTACCAGTCTTCCTGTCCCTGCTGTTGAAAAGCATCTCTATAGCATGATGCAGCCACTACCATACTTCACGGTAGGCATAGTGTTAAACAGATGATAAGCTATGACTGGTTTTCTCCAGACATAGCGCTTTGCATTCAGGCCACAGACAACAAAATATTTTTCCTCATGTTCTGTGTCATTCACATGGATTTTTTCAAACTCCAGGCGTGCATTCATGCTCCTTTTTCTCAGGAGTGGCATCTGTCTGGCTTCTCTCCCATAAAGCCACATTTTGTGAAGTGCTGTAGAGACTGTAAATTAGATTTCTTTATTTCATTTGAAATACATTTACAAAAAAATCTAAAAACATGTTTTCACTTTGTCATTATGGGTTATTGTGTGTTGATGGGTGAGGGATTTTTTTTTTAATCCATTTTGGATTCAGGCTAAAATACAACAAAATGTGAAATAAGTCAATGGGTATGAATACTTTAAGTCTACATGACACGGTGCAATGATAATAACACAATAGGAATACATCAAATGTCAAAAATCAGGCGAGGCTACATACCTCTGCAAGCTTTTGCTTTGTCACATTCTCTCCTCAAACGTGCCTGGGTTTTTTGGCACTGCGCCAGATCCAGTCCATAGAAATACAGTAGCAACAGCTGTATCTTTTAGTATCCTTCGGTTTTCTGTCCCCATCATTTCAGATTGACCATCTTGTTCGTATGTATTGTTACTGAGGCACTTGCTACACACAAGCAGCGATGCAAGGTGTGTTTACATCATATTTACCATTTCAAACTGCTACTAACCATCTTCTGCATCTCTCCGTATCTTTTATCAGAAAACAGTGACATTTGGTGCCTTCTTCCCTTGATTTCCTGTATAAAGTGCAGCCAGGAACCGAACACTAGCTTGTTCTTGCTGACATCTCTTTTTCTCCCTTTGCATAACTATCTTTACCTGCTGTAGGCCTAACTCTATCAATTTTCACACCAGCTCTGCTGCTATGGTAGTCAGCTACATAAAATAATGATATCAATTCATCTCAAATGTTTTAGGTGGAAATGAACACGTTTTTTTACTCAAAACCGATAGTACTTTTGATAAAAATGGCTAATTCGGCCATACGCTTTCAATAAAACAAGTAGTTTGTCCACACTTTGCGGATTTCTGAATCATGAATTCACTGGCAACGTGACCCATTTTTGCAGCTGTTTCAGTACAGCACTTCACGGAGAGGGGGAGGGTGGGGGGGGCAAACTCTACTAAACTTATTTCAATATATGGAATCAATTGGGAGTTTCTGGATTTTGGGTAAACTTCTCATTCAAAGAAGCTTACCACTCAAAAATGATCATATAGTGACACTTTCTGTATTTTCAAAGCTTTATGTCTTGAAAACTTGATTATTGACATGTAAAACATTTTGGGACTGTATCAACAGTGGACTAATGAAACAAATATCAAAATAGTGGTTTTGTGTTGTCATTTCCTTTAAGCATTGAGACATTCTGGAGTGTGTTTAGGTGCTCCTCAGCCAAAGATGTTTGAAGTGGTCATACTATACTGTACTCCAGCAAAATGAAGATATTATCACTGAGGCCTTGCTGAGCATTTATTTTTCTTTAGACATGATGAATTCCCTGATAGACAACACTGTAATAACCATAACGGGGCTTGTGTAAAGATATACAGAGGCCTAATGTTATGAAGAATCCATATCTAAGGCGTGCTAGGAGAATAATCAAACCAAATGTGCAGTTCACAATTTATTTACTGAATTAATTTGGACAAAACACCAAAATCTGTTACATTTTACAATCAGAACATCCGAGGCAGAATTCCCACCATGCACCACTCCCCTCCAAAACAAAAACAAGAGGACTTCTAAGCATTCGCACCAAATCAGCACCAATGCAAATAAGGGCAGCTCATTCTACGAAACAAAATAAAAGCAATAGTCAGTTTTAAAAGTGACTCAAAGTAGCACATTTCCGATAACATTTTCACTTGTGTTTTGACTTTATAAAAAAAAGAAGCTTATTTTGTTTCACCCTGCTAGACAGGCTATAGCATTCATAGGGTGCATGCCAAGGACTAGTTAATAAAAACACAAATTCAAGTAACATTGAGATACGACAAAACATGTCCACTGGTACCCATTCAGAACAGGACAGTTTTACAGGACGTACGCAGGCAGTAGAAAATCAACATGGGCTACTGCAGACCATGTTACTGTGATAGTATTGTTTAATAACTGGTGTCAAGTTCAAAATAAAATATATTAAGGGGTGACTGAAGTTGGCATGGGTGGTGGGGGCAGAGAAATACTGGCACAAAAGTTGAATTGTTTATTCTAAAAACGTTGGACATACTTTTTCCCATCATGTCCTGTGTCCAAACTATTGCCTTTAATATACATGAAAAAGGAATCTCTGAAAAAGAAAAACCCTGCAAATTTTTTTTTTTAAATATATATATATTTATACTGTTGTTACAATTTAAATAAAATGTTAAGTTTTCCTCTCCTACAAATGAAAAGCTAAACTTAAATAGAGAAAGCGAGTCTAGAGAGGTGGAATTGATTGTTCACCTAACCTAACCTAAACAAATCAAGTGCATTATGCCATTAGTGGAGGCATAACGGGAGAGGGAGGTTACAAATGAAGGTTAAGCAGAAGATATCAAAGCAGCATTAATAATTTAATGGAATAGCTTAATACAACAAGGTGATATCAGACTTAAAACATAGCCTTATTATTAAATGACAAATTGATGGTGGTGGAAGTTTTTTTTAAAGAAATGCACATGATGAGTGGTGAGAGAAATAAGGCTACACAGAAAAAGATGAAGTACACACGTTTCTGAAGACATAAAATAGTTTAGTCAGTATCCATATACTATGTCAATGAAAGAGCTTTATAACCTAGGTTCAAAGGTCATGTTAGGTAATGAGAGACAAACACTGAGTGACAAAACAAAAATGAGGTCATCTGTCCTGATGATTGTTGGAACAGAGGAAGTAGAAGTTGGCCCTGACCACAGGTCCAGGGTCAGATATTGTTTAATCCTCATAATGGTTAAGGTGAGGATTGAGGGTTATGTGATCTGATCCTAGATCTTTGGTTAGTGGGTAACTTCTACCTGGGTGTGTGAGAGCGCATAGAGGAGAGGTGTTCTTGTTCTCCTTGGCTGAGGTTTTTGTCCCTTCGTGCTTTTCTGCAGCGTCACAACATGGCGTATGTCTCTACTTTTAAAAGCACCACTTTAAAAAAACGAACAACAAAAGATAATGTTTGCTACATTGTTTGTGACTTGCATGTCCAGTGGCGGCAACTCCTCTTAACAGAAGTCCCGCCCCCAATTATGTTAATACACCATTCACCACCTGGCTCTGCCTCGAGGTTGGTTTTCCATGAAATGGAAAGAAAAAAAGATGGATACACCTTTTCTGTGAGTGACAATGTTTCACCTGCTAAACAACTAATCTACCTTTAGGCTCTTTCAGAGCGTGTCGCATTTGTTCCGCTCTGTGGCGTAGTCCTCCCTTTGTGCTTCCTGTTTCCTGTCTTCTCAGCTGAAGAACTGATCCAGCTCCTCCTCCATGTTCACCTCGGGCACAGTCTGCTCCTGCTCCCCTCTCCCCTGGACCATAGCGCCACGTGCTGCCCCGGAGGAGAAGAACCAGGGGTGCTCCAGGATCTCTCGGGACGTGAGGCGCTCTGCGGGCTCCCGGCGGAGGATACTCCGGATCAGACACTTGGCCTTGGGCGTCAGGTTCTCTGGGATGCTGAAGTGGCCCCGGCGGATCTTACTGAACAGGGAGCTGGGTTCTACGTCGTGGAAGGGGTAGCGACCCACCAGGATGGTGTAGAGCATGACGCCCAGGGACCAGACGTCGGCCGCCTTGCCTGAGTAGCTGCCGCTGGCGTTGAGGATCTCGGGGCTGACGTAGGCAGGGCAGCCATGTTTTTCTGACAGAGAGTCGTCATTGCCCTCCAGGATGTAGGTGTCTTCTAGGCTCTCCAGCTTCACAAGGCTCCTGGAGGGAGACAAGAACCAACAACAAACAAATATTAATACCCAGAATCTTCTTATTACAGGAGGGTGACTAAATACAAAAATTATATAACCGATATGTTAAATCAATGGACAATGACCCATTTTCTAATTTTAATTGAGTCTGTCCATAAAATCAAAAGAACATTGTGAGTATAGAAATGCTACTGCCGCATGGTTCAAGATTACAGTAAGCGGTTGCCCTCTTCTAGTGGGAGGGCATTATAATTCACTGTGATGGACATCATCCGTATGTTTTAGATCCATAGCTTTGGACTTTAAATGAAGTGGAGCACATAATGCCTGGGGCTTACAGTACAGCTAACATTTCCATTCACAGTGATAAGAGCAGTGCAGTCTGCCAGCCAGCATGCATCAGCCTATAAATAACCCAGCTGATTCAATAGGCCTCTCCAGCCCAACAAAGACCAACCATTATGGAAGACTTCAGTTCAGCGGCCTTGAGTCAGCGTGCGGTAAGAACAGTTTGAAAATGGGAATCAAAACTCAAAAGCCTTATCATCATCAGTGCCTTTTAACAGAGAACCATGAAGTCTCTTTTCAAAGCAGACCATCACAGCCATGGTTTTGTGAAAGCTGCTGATCATAATGATGGGTTGTTCAGGGACATCGTGACTGATGAGGGCTCTGGAGTGGCCCAGGGTACACAGACCCTACACACAGATGATGAGAAAGGGACACTTATGAAGCGCCGCCTAAAGTGTCTCCATCTGTGTGTGAGTGCGTGTCTGTGGAAGTGTGAGGGGCTGTTAAAGACACACACACACACACACACACACACACACACACACACACACACACACACACACACACACACACACACACACACACACACACACACACACACACACACACACACACACACACACACACACACACACACACACACACACACACACACACACACACACACACACACCTTATCCATTTTAATTGAGGAGGAGAAGAGCAGAGCTGCAGCAGTGGCTAATGCCTATTCAGAAAATATCTCTTTACTGTCTGTGACACGTGCACCCACACACATGCACTGATTTTTGCTACGGCCTGAATTTCTGGTAATTGTGGGGTTTTGCACCGCCCTGTTCACTTGTTTGATTTCAGATAGTTCGGAGTATTCAATCAATGTATTGCCTCAATCAGGCCGCTAGAAACCTTTGTAAGCAGCCTGTTTGTAAATATCACTTAAAGACCTACATGCAACATAGAAGTCAGCAATCTCTCTAAGCAGCCATTAGGATAGTGGGGCTTCTTAATACTGCTGACATAGCATCTCATGTGAAGTATGACCCACATAATGATGTTAAAAATGAATTAGAACACCAACGACAGTGCTTGTAGAAGGTTGGGTTCCAGATCTCTCCTGGCTGACACCGCAGTGGATTCCCAGCCAGTATGACCTATGACCTATAACCTTTCCTGGGAGGCAGTGATAGGTCAATCCAGCCATGATGACATAAGCAGGTCGTCCAGTCTGTCACCATAAACTGCTGTGGCCATATCACCTTACCGGGTGGCCTCTCTCTCTCTCTCTCTCTCTCTCTCTCTCTCTCTCTCTCTCTCTCTCTCTCTCTCTCTCTCTCTCTCTCTCTCTCTCTCTCTCTCTCTCTCTCTTTCTCTCTCTCTCTCTCTCTCTCTCTCTCCCTTCTCTGGCCTTCCATTCACTGAAGCTCTGGGACTTGGCTTTTCGCTAGGGTGACTCTGAATTGCCTGAAATGGCTTCCTCTCCAGTCTCCTCGTCTCCTTTCCTTCAACTACACTGATTCGAAAGAGCTGGATAGGTGAAGCAGATTCCTGGTTGCCTACCACTGCTTTCAACTTTTACAAAATGTTATAATCTCGTGCTAGCTTGTTTTCAGATCGGTGAGGATGCAGGAGAGGATATAAGGATAGGAGGAGAGGAAGAAAGTCACTTAGAATTAGATGCACCCCTAGACCCTGACTCCCCACCCCACAATTTCTCTCCTAACCCCCCTCTGCCCCCATCAATCATTCAGTGGAGGGTTTTGACATCCCACCTTGGTAGGTCCTGTCATGGCAGCCAAGGTCATTAGACTGCTATTAGATAAGTGTGGCAGTCAGCTCAGCTTCCCTTTTCCATGAGCAGAGCCAGAGGGTGACACTGCCACAAATTCACAAAGATACAGGGAACTTTTCCTCTAAACTGCGCCCGCGCCCGAGACTGTCGCGCAGAAATATCAGCCCACAGAGAGAAGCACGTGATTGAACTTCACTCAACTTTCTAGAGCAGTGGTCACGTCGATCTCCAAGCCATTCCTAGTCGACTGGAAAACATTTATGTAAAAAGCCCAACAATAAAGCCTTGAATTCCTTTTTTTTCCCTCTTCGGGCTGTTGGCGGTAGGTGCACTTGATTCAGCTGCCCTGCGTGCTTGGTAGGTGAACTGTTGCCAATCTGAACCATTTCATGTGTCTGAAGGTACAAACTCTGCCTTCCCGGCGGGCCCAGAGAGCAAATCAAGTGCACTATAGGCTTACTGTGCACCACAGATTACTGAGTCTGCAGTAACGTAGCAGGCATAAAAGAAAACTACAGCAAAGTTGATACTGTGAGATTTCAAAACGTTTAAAACCATGACTAGAGAGAGACTGTCAATGAATACAGCAAAGAGCTGCTGTTTTTATGAGTGAGTTCATGTTTAAGTTCTTACTCAGCTCTGTCAACACTTTGTATTCAACACTTTTAAAAACCATAAATGCGCGTTCTTCCTATTTCCACTCAGCGCTACAACAAGCACTGCAGCAGTAATGAATGAGTAGGAGAGTATATGGGGTGGCAGGGTAGCCTAGTGGTTAGAGCGTTGGACTAGTAACCCGAAAGGTTGCAAGTTCGAATCCCTGAGCTGACAAGGTACAAATCTGTCGTTCTGCCCCTGAACAGGCAATTAACACACTGTTCCCAGGCCGTCATTGAAAATAAGAATTTGTTCTTAACTGACTTGCCTAGTAAAATAAATCAAATAGGATTGCAATGTTATTATTAGAAGCTTGGGTCTTTTTTAATATTGAGGAATATTGCACTTTTCTCATAGTGAATTTGTGCATGAGGCAGAAATAATACAGTGCAACTCAAGTGTTGCCATCAGCTGGAAGACAGTGTCCCTTTTTGGTCAGTGTCAGTGGAGGAAAGGGACAGCGGAGGGATGTTGAGAGGCGGACCGCTGAAACTGACCATCAGATGCCCCATCTACCCAGTAAAATAAAAATGAAAAGTTCATTATTTAAATGTATGCGCACTCAGCTGTGCCTCACAAGTAATACAACAACAGATCTATTAATGGTGTGATCATAAAGCCTACCTCAAAAAAAAGTATATAATTTCAAACAAATGGTCCGAACAACAATGCATTGGCAGGGCAATTCAAGGAAAGCCAGTATGCGGTGATAATATATTGGGCCTATAGCTTACTGAACAAACATTACTACAGTACTACAGTACTGTTTTTAATTGGTCAATGTTGCATAGGCATAGTTTTTTTTTTAAAGTAATGTTAAAAACAAATCTGAGCGGAAGATCTCGGCTTGCATTTTGACTCAGAAAAGGTTGGTGACCGCTGTTCTAGAGTTTCCCTTCACACTATTAACGTTCCCTTTACTGTGGCAATTGTGATCGAATCAACGCAATATTAGCCACTTTCAATGCATAATACTGAAACAAAACTAAAGCAAGAGAATTTGTTCTAGGCAGAACACATCGGAGTAGGATTCTATTGTATTGACATGCATTATTCAGCCCGTACTCTTTTATTTATTTGACCTATATTTAACTAGGCAAGTCAGTTAAGAACAAATTCTTATTTTCAATGATGGCCTAGGAACAGTGGGTTAACTGCCTGTTCAGGGGCAGAACGACAGATTTGTACCTTGTCAGCTCAGGGTTTGAACTTGCAACCTTCCGGTTACTAGTCCAACGCTCTAACCACTAGGCTACCCTGCCGCCCCACTCTACACAAACTGTAGCGACATAACCAATCAGAGCTGCAGTAGGCCTATAATCAAACAGACCATAGCAATATATGGATCTATATTTACAGCATGAGTGGTCGTGAATAGATGCGCTTGTTTTGAGATCAAAGTGAGAGCTGCATGTAGAGCTGCATGTAGACAGGTGTGAATATTTAGTTAACATCCTTTGTTAGTTAGTGAGTTATTAGGCCAGATATATAATTTGTAGTCAGCAATAGGGGATCGATTGCTTCCTACAAGAGCACAAAACGTGTACATTTCTTTGAAAAGCGAGTTTTGTCTTAAAGGGGCAGTGTTGTATTTTGAGACAGGCTTGAATAAGCATGTAGCCAATAGGCAGAAGAAAGTATAATTCGTCTTATTCTCTGTAATAATGGTATGAGAATAATAATGCATTTTATTTTGTAAAGTTGTTTCTTGCAACAAACAACACACCAACATGTTCAGTCACCTCCTTGCTTGATAAACAAGTGGATAAACAGGTTAATGTCCAGCCCTGCATGTTTTTTTCTAAAGTCTCATGGAATGTAGGCCTACATTGAACACCACACATTGGCTGCTACTGTAGACTGAATGATAGAACAGATATTTCCATGATACAATGTTATGAGATGCATTTTCTTTGCTCAGCACTGGAAGAAAATTGAGGGAACTTTGGATACAGGGTATCTATCTATACCACTGTCAGGTTGGACTTCTGCCATAGGAGCAGAATGAGGTCCTGCATAGATCTAGGATCAGCTTGCCCTTCACCAAATGTAACCTTAACCATTGGAGGAGAGCACACCAAGCTGACCGTAGGTCATTGTGTGTCTAGGTTGGGGCATTGAGATAGAGAGCATCCAGTCAGTGCCAGGCTGAACAGGCTCAGATCTCCCCAGTAACAGCAAATGGTTGCTTTGACAGGGTCAGTTAAAAAAGCAGCATCAAAATATGTTTTAATCAGTGTCCTCCTGAAACATTATAATGATAAATGTGGAACACACATAAATGTTGGTCTGATTAATTAGCTTCTATCTCTGCAGCAAAATAGGTCATAAAACCTATATTGATTCTGTTTGCACCTAATAGGCTGCAATATCAACAGTCCACCACCAGGGGTCTGTATATACTAAACCCTGTTCGAGCTGATGTCTGGAGCACTGATTCATTACTCTGTGTCACAGCCTTACATGGTAAATCCCACCCTAATTGAACATCTGTCAGACAAATCTAATCCTGGCATCTCTGCTGTCACTGTCCACCAGTTTAACAGCAGTTTGGCTAGCTGGCATGGGCCCTGACCTGTATCCAGCAGTCTCCCTGGTTGTCCCCAAGTCACATTCGTGTGTGTCTACTGCTAGTTATATTGGCTACCTTCAATATGGTAACCTCTGATCTAAATATAAACTACTCAACTCCATAACTATGTTACAACAATATCTTACTGTAGTAATTACAGTGTTACTACACAGTGTAACTTCATGTAAAGAGTTACTGTAGGGTTATGTACACTCATATCTATTTACAAAGAGCATAAGGTGAGAGACTCATTCCTTTCTTCCCCTCCCATCCATCACCCCTCCGCACACTGTCCCCTTCCTCACCTGTCCTCGTTCCTGAAGACAAACTTCCTCAGCTTGAGGTCCCGGAGGACCACGCCGTTGTCATGGCAATGTGCCACTGCTGAGGCTATCTGACGGAAGAGTCTGGCGGCCTCGTCCTCACGCAGCTTCTTGCAGGTACGAACGAAGGAGTGCATGTCTCCATGGCTCCTCTCGAAGAAGACGTAGGCCCGCTTCTCCCCCAGCAGGACCTCCACCACCTGGTTGATGTGCTCATGTCTGCCCAGGGAGAAGTAGGCCGCCAGGGACTCCTGGTAAATGCCTATCTCAAACACCTGGAGAGGCGGCGGGAGAGAGAGAGAGAGGGGGGTAGAAAGGGAGGGAGAGAGTTTAGTATCCAATGGAGATGATAGTCATTGTTCAGCACATTGTGTAGACTAGAACGGATGTGATTGTCTATCATCGTGTAGAATAGGGAATCGTGTAAACTCTATAATTCGCCAAGTTCTGAACGCTTCACGTTACTGAGCATGCCTACACCTCCCAGGGCTCCAGAACCTTTAGATCAATGTTAATTCCATGGGCTGCAACATTTAGAATGCTGCTGCAGATAGAAAGGTAAAACCATAGAGCTACATGGTGACCATTCCATATTCTGCATGCATACTTTTCTATCTGAATGTGAAGATTCTGTAACTTCGCCGCCATTGCCCAAGTACATAAACAGTTAGAGAGCAGCAGGCTCTGTCTCACCCTGCATTGTGTGTGTGCATGTGCTTCTCAAGGTCTACAATTGTAGCTGGGGTTTACTAATACACATTGGTAGTAAACTGTCAATTCTGAGATCACAAATGTATCTCTTTGATGTTGCTCGGTAGTAAAAATGAAAGGCATATATATACACTACTGGTCAAAAGTTTTAGAACACCTACTCATTCAAGGGTGTTTCTTTATCAGTGGAGGCTGCTGAGGGGAGGACGGCTCATGATAATGGCTGGAATGGAGTCAATGGAATGACATCAAACACAAGGAAACCATGTGTTTGATGTCATTCCACTGATTCCTCTCAGTGGAATGCTATCAGCCATGAACCCGTCCTCCCAAATTAAGGAGACACCAACCTCCTGTGCTATATATATATATATATATATATATATATATATATAGCTTGCTGGCAGTGCCAAAGACCATAGGCCTAGCCTACTCTTATCACTGTGACAAAGTTTAGGGTCATAATCTAGGACTGTGTTCCTGTGGGGCCTATGTGCTTTTAACCTAACATTTCTGTTAATCAGGCCAGGTTCATAACATTTTAATGTACCAAATGGTACATGTATCCAATGCTCCAATAATCAAAAAGTTAACACTGTACCATACAGGGGTGGGAACAAAGGCCAAAAGGTTGACCTATGCACTTGAAAAGCCATCTGCCTACTGCATCTTTCAAACCCTTGGTGATGTGTGTGCTACTGTATATAAGAAAAACAACAACATGCAGAGTTTGAGATTTAACTACAATGAAATGTAATATATTCATATTGCACTAGAAACACTTAAACAAGATTCTACATAACATCAATTTACAGTAGGAAATAGTGTGTTATTCTGGTAGTGAATAAAGGAGAGCACATGAGAATGAGGAAAACCTTCAAAAAACATATTTCTTACGAGGAACAAAGGCGTTGGTAGTGCTATATGTACTATGAGTTTGGGAGAGTATGGAGCGTGCATGGTGCGTGATTACTCACTCCTTTGTCAACGTTACATCATCCCAACCCATACAACTCTCGAGACACGCGCAAGCTGAGCTGCCTGCTTTGCACTCCATTAACTTTTCCATTACTCTTTCAGTCGTATCCATTTCCAATTCATGCATAAAATATCAGGAGACAAAGTTCGCAGCAACACCGGGTACTTCCATGGGCTAGTATACAGTGCATTATTTATTTCCTGTTGGAGATTATGTGCGTAATTTGCATTAAAAAAACGAGCCAGAACGCCTACAGCTATACACGTGTAACTACTGTAGGCCTATATTTATGGCTCTATCCATACCGAATAAAAATATAAACGCAACATGCAACAATTCCGTATTTTTTTTTGGTGAGTTACAGTTCATATAAGGAAATCAGTAAATTGAAATAAATAAATAATGCCCTAATCTATGGGTTTCACATGACTGGGCAGGGGTGCAGCCATGGGTGGGCATAGACCAACTGGGGAACCAGGTCCAGCCAATCAAATGAGTTCTTCCCGACAAAAAGGGCTTTATTACAGACAGCAATACCCCCCCACACACACACTTTTTGTGCATATGGAACATTTATGGAATTTTTTATTTCAACTCATGAAACATGGGACTAACACTTTACATATTGCGTTTATATTTTTGTTCAGTGTAGATGGCTGTTTTGTGAGCAAGGTCATGTTTATCATAGTGCTACAGTTCTATTCTAGCTATATTAAACCTGTGTGTGGGACTGGTAGATTGACCAAATATGGTGTTTTATGGTTAGGCTCCAGCGTTATCTGCTCGAGATGAATGGAATGTCCATGATGTAACGTTCGCGACAATGTATCTGCTGCATTCTCTCTATGACTAATGCGCCCGTCAATCAACTCAATGGCCTATAAAAACACTTAGAGGACCCACCTTACATACGAGCTCTTCCCCGGTGTGCAGGTGGGCGGCCCTGAAAACGTGATCCCCCTCCAAGGGCTCGAGGAGTAGGTAGTTACCGATGCAGGAGATACAGTGGGAGGAATCTGGTGTTTCGGGGGGGCTAGGGGATCCTAGGTTAGGGCTGAAACTCTGGCTGGATTCTGTAGTCCTCAAGCAAGATAGGCCTAACTCCTCAAAATCGGTCGCTTTGTGCCGTGATCTCCCATAACGCGAGATGTTAATGGGATTAGATATTTGTATGTTCATCAGGATTCCCTAATACTGCCAAACTATCCGGTTGTCTTCTCTTTGACGGCACTTTGGGTTGTAAACTTGAGTAAATAGATTGGTTGTAGTGGTCCTGTACTTTGTTGCTGCCCTTTAAAAAATATAAAGCGAGATTATATTTTGTGCTACCCTTGCAAGTGCACCTATTACAATGTAGTAAGTAGGTTATGTCAAACTCTTATCTGTAGGCGAGGCTACTATTGGAGGGCTCATATGTAATACATGTAATGAAATAAGCAATTCTGAGAGAACGTTTGCAATATATTTCCTTTATCTACCCAGCTATGGGACTAAAACAAAAGCATTGTTCACTGCACCGTGACGCACGGCAGCTCTTTGCACAAAAGATAGTGCTGAATTTGAGCATAAACGCTTTACCAGAGTGCGAGAGACAGCAATGCCGATTTGCAACAAAGGAAACACTAAAATCCTACCGATTGCAGTTTTGTAATGATGATTGCACTACTATATTAAATATAAGCACAAAAATAGCCCGCTAGACTTGCGATTCATTGAATTACATCACACGTTTCCGAAAATACCTTGCAGACAGAGAAGATACAAAGTAACCGCGGTTAAAAACGCACCGAGGTTGCAAACTACGGTAGGCCTATATTTAAATCAACATTAATTCTTGATAGCAAAAGCAATGCTATTGCTTTATAGCTACCAGGTCAGTGTCATACGGTCCTTGTTCGTTTAACACATAATGTCCATGCAGCGAGCTTCGGGGATTGCCATCGACCAAATATGGAGAGAGAAAACCATCCAGAATTCAAAGACCTTTGTAGTGTTCGGAAGTAGATGTCCTTTGCGACGAATTCGTTTTTGAATCCAAAGGAACTTTTGCCGGCTGTTTCAGCTGCTGGAAGTAAAGGATGGCCGACTTTCCAAGGCCTTTCCCTTGATTCAGCAAGACATCCTCTCCGGCGGTGGTGTGTACTTACGTGGCTGCGAAAAATCTAGCTAGTCCATTCAGTGCGAGGTCAGCCGCTTAACACACACCTTTCCTCAGCGCAGGAGCCGACTGCCTGGCGGATAGGCTTCCACACTCACACACACATTCGCTTACACACATACGCATAGGCTACACACAGACCTGCCCCCGACCCGCCTCCCTTACGTCACAGACACACACATACGGAGAGGAACCCCATTGGTTTGCCTGCCGATGCCTAACACAATTACCGTTTACTCTACAGTAATATAGCAGTCATGTGAGCTGCATGTACACTACATGGATCTAATGTTAATTGGCTTTGATGTTAATTGGTGGGGTGGTGAACATACATTTCCCTATAGAAATGCCATTCATATAAATATTTGGAAACATTTTCTAACCAGCAGGGTAGGCTACTGAATACCACCGTGGCTGCCGATTGCATGATTTGAGATATTGGCTGATCTGCCAGGTAATGCATTACATTCAGTAATTTGTATTTGTATTTATTATGGATTCCTATTAGCTCCTGCCTTGGCAGCAGCTACTCTTCCTGGGGTCTGGCAAAATTAAGGCAATTATACAAATATACAAATATTACAATCCATTTATTACAGAATTCACAACACACTATGTGTGTACCCTCAGGCCCATACTCCACTACCACAAATCTACAATGCAAAATCCATGTTTATGTGTGTATAGTTATCATGTGTGTGTATGCATGTGTCTGTGCCTATGTTTGTGTTAATTCACAGGCCCCGGTGTTCCATAAGGTGTATTTGTACCTGCTTTTTAAATCTGATTCTACTGCTTGCATCAGTTACCTGATGTGGAATAGAGTTCCATGTAGTCATTGCTCTATGTGCACAGTACTGCACCTCCCATAGTCTGTTCTGGACTTGGGGACTGTGAAGAGACCTCTGGTGGCATGTCTTGTGGGGTATGCATGGGTGTCAGAGCTGTGTGCTAGTATTTTAAACAGACAGCTTGGTACCTTCAGCTTGTCAACACCTCTTACAAAAACAAGTAATGAGGAAGTCAATCTCTCTTCCACTTTGAGCCATGAGAGATTGACATGCATGTCATTAATGTTAGTTTTCTGTGTTAAGGGCCAGCTGTGCTGCCCTGCTTTGAGTCAACTGCAATTTTCCCAAGGCCCTCTTTGTGGCACCTGACCACACGACTGAACAGTAGTCCAGGTGCGACAAAACCTGCGCCTGTAGGACCTGCCTTGTTGATCGCGCTGTTAAGAAGGTAGAGTAACACTTTATTACGGACAGGCTTTCCCCCGTCTTAGCTACTGTTGTATCAACATGTTTTGACTATGACAGTTTACAATCCAGTGATACTCCAAGCAGTTTTAGTCACCTCAACTTTCTCAATTTCCACATTATTCATTACGAGATGTAGTTGAGGTTTAGGGTTTAGTGAATGATTTGTCCCGAATACAATGCTTTTCGTTTTGGAAATATTTTAGGACTAACTTATTCCTTGCTACCCATTCCGAAACTAACTGCAGCTCTTTGTTAATGGTTTCAGTCATTTCCGTTGCTGTAGTAGCTGACGTGTATCGTGTTGAGTCATCCGCATACATAGACACACTGGCCTTACTCAAAGCCAGTGGCAGGTCGTCATTAAAGATTTTAAAAAGCAAGGGGCCTGAACAGCATGTCATTTGATGTTTATAACATGTAGTAAAGTGTCACTGATGATCTGTCTTACTAGTTTCTATGGTGGGTGGGCCTGTGCGTGACACAATTGCGTGACATAAGTAAACACCATTTTGTTTGTCTGAATCCGCGGGTTTTACGCACCAGTCAAGCTATTTCAAGGAAGGAGGTCTGAGAACAAGATTGAGCAATTCCATGTCGGAATGTGGGACATTTATATTTTAGTCATTTAGCACACGCTATTATCCAGAGCGATTTACATTCCTCCTTAAACAGCTTGGTGGGACAACCACATATCACAATCATGGTATGTACATTTTTCCTTAATTAAGTAGATATCAGCAGAGTCAGAGCTAGAAAGGAGGGTAAAGAGTCAAGTTAGTTCACAAATATTTAAGATTGAAGATACTCTTTTGGGGGGGTACTGTGGGATTATTTAAGATTGAAGATACTCTTGGGGGGGGTGCACTGTGGGATTATTTAAGATTGAAGATACTCTTTGGGGGGTTGCTGTGGGATTATTTAAGATTGAAGATACTCTTTGGGGGGGGTTGCACTGTGGGATTATTTAAGATTGAAGATAGTCTTTGAAGAGGTAGAGTTTCAGATGTTTTTGGAAGATGGGCAGGGACTCTGCTGTCCTAGTTTCAGGTGGAAGCTGGTTCCACCATTGGACTGCCAGGACAGAGAGTGGGAGGGCCAAGAGACCAGAGGTGACAGAATGAAGTACAGAGGTTGGGGTGTAGGGTTTGAGCAGAGTCTTTGAGCAGAGTGGGGCAGTTCCTCTTGCTGCTCAGTAGGCAAGTACCATGGGCATTTAAGAAAGGCCTGCAGCTGCATGGGAGGGAGACAGATAGCAGTGTTCATGTTGCATACTGTCAACTATAGAACTGCAGAAAGGATTCCACACAGTATTATGAGGAAGGATATTCTCCATTATTTCTCATTGGAAGGCTACAGCCATGCCTGACTAAACCCACGCTACATGTATTTTTCACACAGAGGCCTCTTCTATATCATTGGTGGTGGTTGGCAGCTGCTGAAGGCCATGCACCCACACGCTATCATATAATGTGGTCCGTGTGTGTGTGTGTGTGTGTGTGTGTGTGTGTGTGTGTGTGTGTGTGTGTGTGTGTGTGTGTGTGTGTGTGTGTGTGTGTGTGTGTGTGTGTGTGTGTGTGTGTGTGTGTGTGTGTGTGTGTGTGTGTGTGTGTGTATGTATGGACTGCTCCAATATGCACTGCATGCCACTGCACCCACCCACCTAGGTTCATTCTGTGTATCATTCCTGCATAGAGTTTATCTTACAAAGGCTTTGCTTGTCCTTTACAGACATCAGAGACCATATTCACATCTAATGAATTCAGATCATGTAAACATGTACATTTTGGTTTCAGTTATCACTGGGGGATCAGTTATCACTTGGGGCATCAGTCATCACTGGGGAACCAGTTATCACTGGGGGATCAGTTATCTGGGGACTCAGTTATCACTGGGGGATCAGTTATCACTGGGAGATCAGTTATCACTGGGGGATCAGGTATCACTGGGGATCCGTTATCTGGGGGATCAGTTATCTGGGGGATCAGTTATCACTGGGGGATCAGTTATCACTGGGGGATCAGTTATCTGGGGGATCAGTTATCACTGGGGGATCAGTTATCACTGGGGGATCAGTTATCACTGGGGGATCAGTTATCTGGGGGATCAGTTATCACTGGGGGATCAGTTATCTGGGGACTCAGTTATCTGGGGACTCAGTTATCTGGGGACTCAGTTATCACTGGGGGATCAGTTATCACTGGGGGATCAGTTATCACTGGGGGATCAGTTATCACTGGGGGGATCAGGTATCACTGGGGGATCAGGTATCACTGGGGGATCAGTTATCACTAGCCAAATGCTCTTGGAATTTACATGCCTACCCACTCCAACTTCAAACATCCGAGCTATGGCCCAACCTACACACATCCTGCTGGATTTCACCATAGTTTCTGTTAAGTCATGACAACAGAGCAGATGTGCATGAAATAGAAAAATAATCCGCAAACACTTGAACCAATTCCCTTGCAGTTTGATCCCTTCCTATAGGGGAGGAAAGGAGAAGAGAGGAGGAGCGAGATGAGAAAAAACACAGAAACACATTAGCTCTCTAAACACAATTGTACTGAGGAGAAATAAATGGCAGGCCTACCCAGTGCCCCGGAGCACGTGTGTGTGAGATCTGCCCTAGAGGATTCCAAAGGTCAGTGAGGATGACTCCCTTCTGAATCAAGTCCCTGGAGCATCCTTGCTCACTACCCATCACACTAGGAATAGGAGGAAATTGCCCCTAAGATTTAGACCAGTTTTCAACCCTAATGTTAAAGAGGCAATCTGCAGTTCAAACAATAGCAACGCGTTTCCCCGCCACTGTTTCTATAAAATGCTAAGGGTTGGGGCTGGAGAAATGTAACCACTCCAATTTGTAGACAGCTATTAATGGAGCTATTTATATCAAATTAGTTTTAACCATGTTTTGAAGTTATACAGTGTTAGTTTACATTTACTTTGTTTACAAACATTGGAGTAAAAAAATCATATATTTGTATATTTCTGCCCATGAGACCATGGAGGGAGAGGGGAAGAGAGGGTCCAGGGACTGACTAACCTGCTCTCTAGGCTGGAAGGACGGAGACAGAGAGAGGCTGTCTGTCAGCCAGCCATCATCTAAAAAACATAGAGGCATTTGGCATTCGAGATATAACTTCCTCGTCATGAAGAAAGGAGGTCAAATGAATATAAACATTCAACATTTTTCATAATTCTGCCACAGTTGTTGGTGTGAAACATATTACGGTCCAGGCTACCCCAGATACTTCTTTGTAACAATACAAAGCTTTCTAAGATGAATATATTCAGCAGGCCTTATTTATCATAATTACAGTACATCAACATTATTCACATAGGTCACACTTTATTTGGATCATCCAGATAGTCAATTTGTAAGTCGCTCTGGATAAGAGCGTCTGCTAAATGACTTAAATGTAAATGTAATAGTCCATCTGTAGATGCTTTACAGATGGTCATACTATCAACAAACTATCTGTTGATAAGCAACT
Source organism: Oncorhynchus keta (assembly GCF_023373465.1). NCBI lineage: Eukaryota > Metazoa > Chordata > Actinopteri > Salmoniformes > Salmonidae > Oncorhynchus > Oncorhynchus keta. The sequence goes on from NC_068428.1 coordinate 28,202,087, forward strand.
GACTATTTGTTGATAAGCAACTGCTTGCTAGGGTTAGGGTTAGGGTAAAGTTTAGAATACGGGTTAGGGTTAGGGTAAAGTTTAGAATACAGGTTAGGGTCAGGGTTAAGGTTAGAGTTAAGGTAAGGGTTAAGTTTGTAGTTAGGATAAGGATTAAGGTTAGGGTTTATTTCTAGGGTTAGTAGATAGTTAGTTAAAATGTTACTAATAGTCTGTAGAGCATCTACAGATGGACTTTCAAAATAATTTGTTACCTTCACACATATAGCGCATACGCACATTGTGTACCTATCACCTTTTTCAATTCAGAACTCGTCATAGGCATTCTCAATTGTCATTTCGACTGGGTGAAAAATATATGTTCTCACTCCGCCCCATCCCCTATGCATTTCTTACGCCTTGCACAACTTAGTCTCTGGTTGCATGAAATCAACCCTCAGAAGTCATCCATGGGTAAGATCCATGACTCAGACCTTGCTGTAACTCATATGTTTTAGCTGCAGTGCTCCGGCAGTGAATTAGTCTATTGGGCAGAGCAGTTACAACGGCTGTCACTTTCAACTGAGTGGAAAATAGTTTTTTGAGAGGACGGGTACATACTGTCTGTCTGTCACATTCTGTCCCAGGCCTCGTGCCCTCGTAGGAACTGCACAACTGATTTCACCTGAGAATGTGAGAGAGGGAGATGGAGAGAGACAGAGAGAGATGTGAGTCACCTTCCTTTCTTTCCTCTGTGAACTGTTTGTGACAGAGGCTGGTCAAATTGAATTACAACACAACGACAGACTCAAACAAAGCCAATACAAATTACAGCTGTATTAAGGCTGTCGACCACGGACAATGACAAGGTCGTCCATGTCAATAACAATTTGCCAATTGAGAACATGCAGAGCAGTTATTATATTTCTGAGCTCCTTGCCTTTGTTAGCTCTAGATCTAGGACAGTGTGTCGATTGTTGTAGCAGGGTAGACACTCATTTTACCTTTGTTTGGTTTTAACCCTTTCCCAAACAACCGTTAAATTACATTAACCATTCGGAATGAATGCCTTAACTTAATGTTTTAATTCTATCCAAAAGTTGAACTCTTAACTAAACAATTTGGAACAATGCAGAGCAGGAGGAGCAACCCAGGGTGAAATTGGATAAATGTCAGAATCTGAAGTCAAATTGGTGAGATCTTGTTGGCTCAGAAACAGACAGCTCAATATTTATTCACTGTATATAGACTTTTTGTTTTCTTTTGTTCTACTTTATTACTGACTGTATGTTTTGTTTATTCCATGTGTAACTCTGTGTTGTTGTATGTGTCGAATTGCTACGCTTTATCTTGGCCAGGTCGCAGTTGCAAATGAGAACTTGTTCTCAACTAGCCTACCTGGTTAAATAAAGGTGAAATAAATCAATAAAATGAAATAGGTCTGCATACAGTGCATACCTCCAGATCTGAAGCTTGGCAGTAAGGACATGTACTGGGGGAGGGGTGGTACAAAATATGGGAGGATTGTAACTTTTATCATACCACAGGTCAATATACTGTAGTCTACCAGTCTAACTGTCTATCCTGCCCTCTATCCACCATTCATACTGTAGAGACTATAGTGGTAGGTGGATCATTTGTTCAGATCCACAATAGGCTAACTAGCAATCATACCACACATAAAGCATTCAAAGCGGCATAATGTGTTTTATATGAATCCTCAAGAACAAATAGGAATAGCTGATAGGCAGTGGCAGGCCAGGTGCATCATTGCAAACGAGACACACAGCTCAAACAGCTTGATCTTGATCTTGTTTAGGGACAATACAATTATCCAACCTAGACTAGCCTACAAAACCACAATGCAATGAATCATTTGATTATTGTTTTCAAGTGAGTATAAAATTCTACTCTAGGCTGCAGTGAAAATGTCATTTGAACAACGGCACAAAAGCCTTATGATTTGAATGTTTCATTCCATTTGGATCAGTTGAGCCTACTCTGGACGGTTTATACGGTCTAGAAAGGCACGGTAGCAGGCCAGTCTGGCTGTATTTTTACTTCGCATACTGAATGTGCTGTCGGTTGCAGATCATCCCTCTCCCCAAATCATCTTATAATAATGTGCCACAATGCTCCCGACAGGCCCAGTTATTCAGGAAAGCTTAACATGCACTCTGCGTCCTCTCCTATCCCGATCGGGCACCTAGAACCTAGTGCTTCAATATAGCCTCAATATTTATCAACTTTTAAAATGTATTACCTTTTATGTTTCATAAACAAAACCAGTCACAATGTTTTGATCTGATCATTCAAAATATAGTTCCAGCATCCTCAAAATGACATTCACCAGGTTTCCATCCAACCTTTTTATGCTTGTAAAGTAGTCTTCATGTTGGATAGAAAATATACAACATCATAGGTAAGCATACAGTTTATTAGGTTACAGAGTGGGGAAAGTGCACGGTGATGAGCTTGATGTTCCTTTCAATAAATATCGAGGGTCTTATTCTGGTGACATGATGATTGATGTTTGGCTGCCATTTGACAAATAAAAATAATCTCACACTTTGTCCATAATAATCATGTAGTCGGCTATATCTGCACTGTATCTGCGAGCTGTTGCCTAGAGTGCACTTGCCAATACCAGAGTGGGCAAATTTTCTATACATATGCAACAAAAATTTACAAAACCATCAGTAGGCCTAGAGTTGAAAATGAATTTAATTTCTAAAATACCTTAAAACCACAGTATTTATCAGGCCAGTTATAACATACTAGCAACACACATAACCACATAACCACATAACCACCAAACCAGACAGGAATATTCAGGGCATTCAACGCAAGCCATGGACAAATCGCCTTAAATCTATAGTTTTATATAGAGACATAGCTGAATGAAACTGTTTACCAATCCATATTTCTATGGCAAAAAGTCAAGAAAAAAAAGAACATCTAATGTGATAGACCATATGACTGGACAGGAAATAGAAGGTATCAACTGAATGTTTAATGTGTTTCCTGCCAGGTATTTTAATGATCTGTATTGTCTACTTGTTGAATGTTTGTGAAGTCTTGATTTGTGGTTTTGTAATGTCTTGTTCATTGCTGTTGGACCCCAGGAAGATAAGCTAGCGTTACGGCGTTAGCTAATGGGGATCCTAATAAAAATGACTAAATTACCTCCATCTTGTCTATTTCAAGTCTTCTCTCATTGATAGAGACAGGTGGCTGGTCATCATGACATGCACTTTGGGGTGGACACCCACTTGTCTCAATCAGTGAGAGAAAACTTGAAATAGACAAGATGGCAGCATACACTTTGTTGGATTACTTCATGGAGCAAAAAAAATATTTATTTTAATAACGGAGCATCTTCTAAATTCAAACAGACCCCCTGCAACTGGACAGAGACATTTTATGAGACTCCTATTTCCACATATCAAGGACGAAGACAGTATCTCCAAGGTTGGTCTAAAATTCTCTGTGCTTCCCCCAACAGAACCAGTAATGGATACCAAAAATCTTTGGTTAAATCACATTATCTGGTGTAACAATCTGTAGCTACAGTTTTGTGCACTTTACTACACCTAAGTGTACACCACACACACACTGAACTGTACTACACTGTTCATACTTAATGTTTTTGTATGTTACTCTTACCATATAACATTCTTGTTGAATGCCCAGTTCTCCTTTTGAGTTAGCATTAAATCGTGTTCACTCCCCTGTACTTTGAAAAATGAACGTTCTTTGGATAAATCTGAATGTCTAACATCAGTTTGATGCTACAGAGTCCGGTACAGCTTATACAGTGGCTTGCAAAAGTATTCACCCACCTTGGCATTTTTCCTATTTTGTTACCTTACAACCTCGGCAGCTCTGGACAGAGGGGCTCCGGCAGCTCTGGACAGAGGGGGTCCGGCAGCTCTGGGCAGAGGGGCTCCAGCAGCTCTGGGCAGAGGGGCTCCGGCAGCTCTGGGCAGAGGGGCAGAAGCTCGGGACAGAGGGGCGGAAGCTCGGGACAGACGGGAGCACCTGTACGGATGAGCCGGAGAGACAGCCTGGTGCGGGGGGCTGCCACCGGAGGGCTGGTGCGTGGAGGTGGTGACGGATAGACCCCGGTCGCCCTGCCAGTGCGTTGAGGTGGAATAGCCCGCACTGGGCTATGCAGGCGAACTGGGGACACCGTGCGCAAGGCTGGTGCCATGTAAGCCGGCCCAAGGAGACGCACTGGAGACCAGCTGCGTAGAACCGGCTTCATGGCACTTGGCTCAATGCTCACTCTAGCCTGGCCAATACGCGGAGCTGGAATGTACCGCACCGGGCTAAGCACCCGCACTGGGAACACCGTGCGCTTCACAGCATAACACGGTGCCTGTCCGGTCCCTCTAGCCCCCCGGTAAGCACAGGGAGTTTGCGCAGGTCTCCTACCTGGCATAGCCATACTCCCTGTGAGCCTCCCCCCAATAATTTTTGGGGGCTGACTCTCGGGCTTCCGTCAGCGCCGCCGTGCTTGATTCGCCAACTCCATTCTCCGATAACCTTCCGCACACTGCTCCATCGAATCCCAGGCGGGCTCCGGCACTCTCCCTGGGTCGACTGCCCACCTGTCTATCTCCTCCCAAGAAGTATAGTCCATACTCTTGCAGCCCAAACCGTACTCCCATGTCCATTCCTCTTTGCGTTGCTGTTGCCCGTTACCACACCGCTTGGTCCTGTTGTGGTGGGTGATTCTGTAAGGGTTTTCCTGTGGTGAAGGAGAAGCGGACCAAAATGCGGCGTGGCTATTTGCAATCCATGTTTAATGAAACAAAGTAAACACGAATCAAATACAAAAACAATAAACGAACCACGAAAACCGAAATGGCCTAATACTGGTGCAAAGTAACACAGAGACAGTAACAAGGGCAATCACCCACAAAACCAAACACCAAACAGGCTACCTAAATATGGTTCCCAATCAGAGACAAGGACAAACACCTGCCTCTGATTGAGAACCATATCATGCCAAACATAGAACTAGACAAACTAGACATGTAACATAGAATGCCCACTCAGCTCACACCCTGACCAACCAAAATTTAGAAACATACAAAGCAAACTATGGTCAGGGTATGACATTTAGAGCCACCTTTTGCAGCAATTACAGCTGCAAGTCTCTTGGGGTATGCCTCTATAAGCTTGGCACATCTAGCTACTGGGATGTTTTCCCATTCTCCAAGACAAAACTGCTCCAGCTCCTTCAAGTTGGATGGGTTCCCCTGGTGTACAATAATCTCAATTGAATTGAGGTCTGGGCTTTGACTAGGCCATTCCAAGATATTTAAATTTTTCCCCTTAAACCAGTCAAGTTTTGCTTTAGCAGTATGCTTAGGATAATTTTCCTGCTGGAAGGTGAACCACCGCTGCAGTCTCACATCTCTGGAAGACTGAAACAGGTTTCCCTCAAGAATTTCCCTGTATTTAGCGTCATCCATCATTCCTTCAATTCTGACCAGTTTCCCAGTCCCTGCCGATGAAAACATCCCACAGCATTATGCTGCCACCACCACTCTTTACTGTGGGGATGGTGTTCTCGGGGTGATGAGAGGTGTTGGGTTTGCGCCAGACATAGCGTTTTCCTTGATGACCAAAAAGCTCAATTTTAGTCTCATCTGACCAGAGTACCTTCTTCCATATGTTTGGGGAGTCTCCCAACTGCCATTTGGCTTTGGGGATGATCAGTGAAATATACCTGCTGGCATGCGTGCTACGGGTGGGTGTTTCTATGACCAGTGAGCTGAGGGAAGACGGGGCTTTACGTAGCAAAGACTTATAGATGACCTGGAGCCAGTGGGTATGGCGACGAATATGTAGCGAGGGCCAGCCAACGAGAGCATACAGGTTGCAGTGGTGGGTAGTATCGGATCAGTAGGATAGTCAGTTCTATGAGGGTATGTTTGACAGCATGAGAGAAGGAGGCTTTGTTTGCGAAATAGGAAGCCAATTCTAGATTTCATTTTGGATTGGAGATGCTTAATGTGAGTCTGGAAGGAGAGTTTACAGTCTAAACAGACACCTAGGTATTTGTAGTTGTCCACATATTCTAAGTCAGAACGTCCAGAGTAGTGATGCTAGGTGGGCGGGCAGGTGCGGACAGCAATCGGTTGAAGATCATGCATTTAGTTTTACTAGTATTTAAGAGCAGTTGGAGGCCACAGAAGGAGTGTTGTATGGCATTGAAGCTCATTTGGAGGTTTGTTAACACAGTGTCCAAGGAAGGGCCAGATGTATACAGAACGGTATCGTCTGCGTAGTGGTGGATCAGAGAATCACCAGCAGCAAGAGCGACATCATTGATATATACAGAGAAAAGAGTCGGCCTGAGAATTGAACCCTGTGGCACCCCCATAGAGACTGCCAGAGGTCTGGACAACAGGCCCTCCGATTTGACACACTGAACTCTGAGAAGTAGTTGGTGAACCAGGCGAGGCAGTCATTTGAGAAACCTAGGCTGTTGAGTCTGCCGATAAGAATGCGGAAATTGACAGAGTCGAAGGCCTAGGTCAGGTCGATGAAAACGGCTGCACGGTACTGTCTTTTATCTATGGAGGTTATGATATTGTTTAGGACCTTGAGCGTGGCTGAGGTGCACCCATGAGCAGCTCGGAAACCAGATTGCATAGTGGAGAAGGTACGGTGGGATTTGAAATGGTCAGTGATCTGTTTGTTTAAAATTGGCTTTCGAATACTTTAGAAAGGCAGGGCAGGATGGATATAGGTCTGTAACAGATTGGGTCTGGAGTGTCTCTGCCTTTGAAGAGGCTTTCCAATCTCTAGGGATCTCAGACGATACGAAAGAGAGGTTGAACAGGCTAGTAATAGGGGTTGCAATAATTTTGGCAGATCATTTTAGAAAGAGAGGGTCCAGATTGTCTAGCACAGCTGATTTGTAGGGATCCAGATTTTGCAGCTCTTTCAGAACATCAGCTGTCTGGAATTTGGGTGAAGGAGAAGTGGAGGGGGGGCTTGGGCAAGTTTGCTGTGGGGGGTGCAGAGCTGTTGGCCGGGGTAGTGGTAGGGGTAGCCAGGTGGAAAGCATGGCCAGCCATTGAGAAATGCTTTTTGAAATTCTCCATTATCGTGGATTTATCTGTGGTGATAGTATTTCCTAGCCTCAGTGTAGTGGGCAGCTGGGAGGAGGTGCTCTTGTTCTCCATGGACTTCACAGTGTCCCAGAACTTTTTGGAGTTGGAGCTACAGGATGCAAATTTCTGCCTGAAGAAGCTGGCCTTTGCTTTCCTGACTGACTGCGTGTATTGGTTCCTGACTTCCCTGAACAGTTGCATATCGCGGGGAATATTTGATGCTATTGCAGTCTGCCACAGGATGTTTTTGTGCTGGTCGAGGGCAGTCAGGTCTGGAGTGAACCAAGGGCTATATCTGTTCTTAGTTCTGCATTTTTTGAACGGAGCATGCTTATCTAAAATGGTGAGGAAGTTACTTTTAAAGAATGACCAGGCCTCCTCAACTGACGGGATGAGGTCAATGTCCTTCCAGGATACCCGGGCCAGGTCGATTAGAAAGGCCTGCTCACAGAAGTATTTTAGGGAGCGCTTGACAGTGATGAGGGGTGGTCGTTTGACTGCGGCTCCGTAGCGGATACAGGCAATGAGGCAGTGATCGCTGAGATCCTGGTTGAAGACAGCGGAGGTGTATTTGGAGGGCCAGTTGGTCAGGATGACATCTATTGTTTACAGATTTAGGGTTGCACCTGGTGGGTTCCTTGATGATTTGTGTGAGATTGAGGGCATCTATCTTAGATTGTAGGACTGCCGGGGTGTTAAGCATATGTAACGGCGTTCATCTGTTGAAGGAGAGTCGGACCAAAATGCAGCGTGGTGGTTACTCATGTTCTTTAATGAAGAATATTGCGATACATGAAATAACTTATAAATATTACAAAACAACAAACGAAACGCGAAACCTATTACAGCCTGTCTGGTGAATAACTACACAGAGACAGGAACAATCACCCGCAAAATACACAGTGAAACCCCGGCTACCTAAATACGGTTCCCAATCAGAGACAACGAGAATCACCTGACTCTGATTGAGAACCGCCTCAGGCAGCCAAACCTATGCTACACCCCTACTCAGCCGCAATCCCAATGCCTACAAAACCCCAATACGAAACACAACAAAATAAACCCATGTCACACCCTGGCCTGAACAAATAATTAAAGAAAACACAAAATACTAAGACCAAGGCGTGACAGCATATCCCAGTTTAGGTCACCTAACAGAACAAACTTTTATTGTAAGTACTTGAACACATCTGTCCTGGTGGGTGATTGTTTATTGTAGTTCTTGTGAACGTCTGCCCTGGTGTGTGATTGTTTATTGTAGTTCTTGTGAACGTCTGTCCTGGTGGGTGATTGTTTATTGTAGTACTTGAACACGTCTGTCCTGGTGGGTGATTGTTTATTGTAGTTCTTGTGAACGTCTGTCCTGGTGGGTGATTGTTTATTGTAGTTCTTGTGAACGTCTGTCCTGGTGTGTTATTGTTTATTGTAGTGCTTGTGAACGTCTGTCCTGGTGGGTGATTGTTTATTGTAGTTCTTGTGAACATCTGTCCTGGTGGGTGATTGTTTATTGTAGTTCTTGTGAACGTCTGTCCTGGTGTGTGATTGTTTATTGTAGTTCTTGTGAACGTCTGTCCTGGTGGGTGATTGTTTATTGTAGTTCTTGTGAACGTCTGTCCTGGTGTGTGATTGTTTATTGTAGTTCTTGTGAACGTCTGTCCTGGTGTGTGATTGTTTATTGTAGTTCTTGTGAACGTCTGTCCTGGTGTGTGATTGTTTATTGTAGTACTTGAACACATCTGTCCTGGTGTGTGATTGTTTATTGTAGTACTTGAACACATCTGTCCTGGTGTGTGATTGTTTATTGTAGTACTTGAACACATCTGTCCTGGTGTGTGATTGTTTATTGTAGTACTTGAACACGTCTGTCCTGGTGTGTGATTGTTTATTGTAGTACTTGAACACGTCTGTCCTGGTGGGTGATTGTTTATTGTAGTACTTGAACACGTCTGTCCTGGTGGGTGATTGTTTATTGTAGTTCTTGTGAACGTCTGTCCTGGTGTGTTATTGTTTATTGTAGTGCTTGTGAACGTCTGTCCTGGTGGGTGATTGTTTATTGTAGTACTTGAACACATCTGTCCTGGTGGGTGATTGTTTATTGTAGTACTTGAACACATCTGTCCTGGTGTGTGATTGTTTATTGTAGTTCTTGTGAACGTCTGTCCTGGTGTGTGATTGTTTATTGTAGTTCTTGTGAACGTCTGTCCTGGTGTGTGATTGTTTATTGTAGTTCTTGTGAACGTCTGCCCTGGTGTGTGATTGTTTATTGTAGTTCTTGTGAACGTCTGTCCTGGTGGGTGATTGTTTATTGTAGTGCTTGTGAACGTCTGTCCTGGTGTGTGATTGTTTATTGTAGTTCTTGTGAACGTCTGTCCTGGTGTGTGATTGTTTATTGTAGTGCTTGTGAACGTCTGTCCTGGTGTGTGATTGTTTATTGTAGTACTTGAACACATCTGTCCTGGTGGGTGATTGTTTATTGTAGTTCTTGTGAACGTCTGTCCTGGTGTGTGATTGTTTATTGTAGTACTTGAACACGTCTGTCCTGGTGTGTGATTGTTTATTGTAGTTCTTGTGAACGTCTGTCCTGGTGGGTGATTGTTTATTGTAGTACTTGAACACATCTGTCCTGGTGGGTGATTGTTTATTGTAGTTCTTGTGAACGTCTGTCCTGGTGTGTGATTGTTTATTGTAGTGCTTGTGAACGTCTGTCCTGGTGGGTGATTGTTTATTGTAGTTCTTGTGAACGTCTGTCCTGGTGGGTGATTGTTTATTGTAGTTCTTGTGAACGTCTGTCCTGGTGTGTGATTGTTTATTGTAGTTCTTGTGAACGTCTGTCCTGGTGTGTGATTGTTTATTGTAGTTCTTGTGAACGTCTGTCCTGGTGTGTGATTGTTTATTGTAGTTCTTGTGAACGTCTGTCCTGGTGGGTGATTGTTTATTGTAGTTCTTGTGAACGTCTGTCCTGGTGGGTGATTGTTTATTGTAGTGCTTGTGAACGTCTGTCCTGGTGGGTGATTGGTTATTGTAGTGCTTGTGAATGTCTGTCCTGGTGGGTGATTGTTTATTGTAGTTCTTGTGAACGTCTGTCCTGGTGTGTGATTGTTTATTGTAGTTCTTGTGAACGTCTGTCCTGGTGTGTGATTGTTTATTGTAGTTCTTGTGAACGTCTGTCCTGGTGTGTGATTGGTTATTGTAGTGCTTGTGAATGTCTGTCCTGGTGGGTGATTGTTTATTGTAGTTCTTGTGAACGTCTGTCCTGGTGTGTGATTGTTTATTGTAGTTCTTGTGAACGTCTGTCCTGGTGTGTGATTGGTTATTGTAGTGCTTGTGAATGTCTGTCCTGGTGGGTGATTGTTTATTGTAGTTCTTGTGAACGTCTGTCCTGGTGTGTGATTGTTTATTGTAGTTCTTGTGAACGTCTGTCCTGGTGTGTGATTGTTTATTGTAGTTCTTGTGAACGTCTGTCCTGGTGTGTGATTGTTTATTGTAGTACTTGAACACGTCTGTCCTGGTGTGTGATTGTTTATTGTAGTACTTGAACACGTCTGTCCTGGTGTGTGATTGTTTATTGTAGTTCTTGTGAACGTCTGTCCTGGTGTGTGATTGTTTATTGTAGTTCTTGTGAACGTCTGTCCTGGTGTGTGATTGTTTATTGTAGTACTTGAACACGTCTGTCCTGGTGTGTGATTGTTTATTGTAGTTCTTGTGAACGTCTGTCCTGGTGTGTGATTGTTTATTGTAGTGCTTGTGAACGTCTGTCCTGGTGGGTGATTGTTTATTGTAGTTCTTGTGAACGTCTGTCCTGGTGTGTGATTGTTTATTGTAGTGCTTGTGAACGTCTGTCCTGGTGTGTGATTGTTTATTGTAGTGCTTGTGAACGTCTGTCCTGGTGGGTGATTGTTTATTGTAGTTCTTGTGAACGTCTGTCCTGGTATGTGATTGTTTATTGTAGTGCTTGTGAACGTCTGTCCTGGTGTGTGATTGTTTATTGTAGTACTTGAACACATCTGTCCTGGTGGGTGATTGTTTATTGTAGTTCTTGTGAACGTCTGTCCTGGTGTGTGATTGTTTATTGTAGTACTTGAACACGTCTGTCCTGGTGTGTGATTGTTTATTGTAGTTCTTGTGAACGTCTGTCCTGGTGGGTGATTGTTTATTGTAGTACTTGAACACATCTGTCCTGGTGGGTGATTGTTTATTGTAGTTCTTGTGAACGTCTGTCCTGGTGTGTGATTGTTTATTGTAGTGCTTGTGAACGTCTGTCCTGGTGGGTGATTGTTTATTGTAGTTCTTGTGAACGTCTGTCCTGGTGGGTGATTGTTTATTGTAGTTCTTGTGAACGTCTGTCCTGGTGTGTGATTGTTTATTGTAGTTCTTGTGAACGTCTGTCCTGGTGGGTGATTGTTTATTGTAGTTCTTGTGAACGTCTGTCCTGGTGGGTGATTGTTTATTGTAGTGCTTGTGAACGTCTGTCCTGGTGGGTGATTGGTTATTGTAGTGCTTGTGAATGTCTGTCCTGGTGGGTGATTGTTTATTGTAGTTCTTGTGAACGTCTGTCCTGGTGTGTGATTGTTTATTGTAGTTCTTGTGAACGTCTGTCCTGGTGTGTGATTGTTTATTGTAGTTCTTGTGAACGTCTGTCCTGGTGTGTGATTGGTTATTGTAGTGCTTGTGAATGTCTGTCCTGGTGGGTGATTGTTTATTGTAGTTCTTGTGAACGTCTGTCCTGGTGTGTGATTGTTTATTGTAGTTCTTGTGAACGTCTGTCCTGGTGGGTGATTGTTTATTGTAGTACTTGAACACGTCTGTCCTGGTGTGTGATTGTTTATTGTAGTTCTTGTGAACGTCTGTCCTGGTGTGTGATTGTTTATTGTAGTACTTGAACACGTCTGTCCTGGTGTGTGATTGTTTATTGTAGTTCTTGTGAACGTCTGTCCTGGTGTGTGATTGTTTATTGTAGTACTTGAACACATCTGTCCTGGTGTGTGATTGTTTATTGTAGTGCTTGTGAACGTCTGTCCTGGTGTGTGATTGTTTATTGTAGTTCTTGTGAACGTCTGTCCTGGTGTGTGATAGTTTATTGTAGTGCTTGTGAACGTCTGTCCTGGTGTGTGATTGTTTATTGTAGTTCTTGTGAACGTCTGTCCTGGTGTGTGATTGTTTATTGTAGTACTTGAACACGTCTGTCCTGGTGGGTGATTGTTTATTGTAGTTCTTGTGAACGTCTGTCCTGGTGTGTGATTGTTTATTGTAGTTCTTGTGAACGTCTGTCCTGGTGTGTGATTGTTTATTGTAGTTCTTGTGAACGTCTGTCCTGGTGGGTGATTGTTTATTGTAGTACTTGAACACGTCTGTCCTGGTGTGTCGGGTTATGGACCCATTTATTTTATTATTCTGTTTTCCGGTGGGTTTTGTTGATAAACTGCGCCGTTGGAAACACAGTTATTTCTCTCCTGCGTCTGAATCCTCTACCGCCAGTTCGCACCCCTTACAACATTATAATGTGCAGGAGATGTGCAGTTCACACCCCTTACAACATTATAATGTGCAGGAGATGTGCACAAGCGAGCACTTGAAACTGCACAAAAGGATTTCAGAGTTTATATATCAATGTATCGACCATACACACTGTCTGGGACCTTCTAAACCAACAGTGGCAGTTTTGGGTCCTATCTTAGCTATTTGTAACTTTATAACTTCATTACAATCTTATTTACTTAGAACACCCAGGGGAAATGTAGGGGTTGAAAATGATGAGGCCTTTGCTGAAGTCTGGTGGAACCAGTCAGCATCATGGCAAAGGAACCCTGCAGGACTTCCCTAATCAAATAAACACTGCCACTTCCACTGACCCTAATTTCACATGTTGGCTTCAGCCCAAAATCTATATATGCCTCAACAATAGAACATGATTCTAAAAGTATTCACACGTTTAGGATGTAAATGTCTTTCGGTAGACACTTCATTGTGTTTTGAGTCTTTTGTGTAGGGCTGGAGGCTGTTGTGTGTGTGTGTGCGCGTGTGCGTGCTTATAATTGTGTGTGTTTGTGCATGCATGTGTGTGCATGTGTGTGTGTGTCTGAGTGCGATTGTGATAATGTGTAGTGGTGGCTTCCACAGAGGAGATGCTCTGTGTAGACAGTTGTTGCTCTCATCATGGGCGTCAGTGGCTTGGATCTCTCCCTCCACTCATCGAGCCAGTAGTAACAGGCCTTGTGGCGGCTCTGTCATCTCACTGAGTGACTCATTTATAAGTCGAGAGAGGTTAACGATAATAACGCAGGAAAGCCAAACAAATGAAAATATACATGTGGCTGGAGGCTAAAGCCTTCCAAATGTACTCTGTTCTGATCGTATATTTGATTAAGTATGAGTGAAATCACTGAATGTGTTATGTATTAATTTACCTTAAAAATCTAAGAGCACAATGTTCAGAATAGGCTGCAGTGTAAAATATAATGTTTAAATGTGCAGTAGGTCTATTTGCTATTCCCATGTGTGTGTTTCAGTAGCTGAGTTTCCTTTTTCATATTCTGTTGAGAACATGGAACTATCTGGGTGACCACAAGCTCAGCTAAATGAAATGGAACTATCTGGGTGACCACAAGCTCAGCAAAGTGAAAAGGAACTATCTGGGTGACTACAAGCTCAGCAAAATGAAATGGAACTATCTGGGTGACTACAAGCTCAGCAAAATGAAAAGGAACTATCTGGGTGACTACAAGCTCAGCAAAATGAAAATGAACTATCTGGGTGACTACAAGCTCAGCAAAATGAAATGGAAATATCAAAATGAAAATGAACTATCTGGGTGACTACAAGCTCAGCAAAATGAAATGGAAAAGGAACTATCTGGGACTGACTACAAGCTCAAAAATGAAAATGAACTATCTGGGTGACTACAAGCTCAGCAAAATGAAAAACTATCTGAACTATCTGGGTGACTACAAGCTCAGCAAAATGAAAAGGAACTATCTGGGTGACTACAAGCTCAGCAAAATGAAATGGAACTATCTGGGTGACTACAAGCTCAGCAAAATGAAAAGGAACTATCTGGGTGACTACAAGCTCAGCAAAATGAAAATGAACTATCTGGGTGACTACAAGCTCAGCAAAATGAAATGGAAATATCTGGGTGACTACAAGCTCAGCAAAATGAAAAGGAACTATCTGGGTGACTACAAGCTCAGCAAAATGAAAAGGAACTATCTGGGTGACTATAAGCTCAGCAAAATGAAAATTAACTATCTGGGTGACCACAAGCTCAGCAAAATGAAATGGAACTATCTGGGTGACCACAAGCTCAGCAAAATGAAAAGGAACTATCTGGGTGACTATAAGCTCAGCAAAATGAAAATGAACTATCTGGGTGACTACAAGCTCAGCAAAATGAAATGGAAATATCTGGGTGACTACAAGCTCAGCAAAATGAAAAGGAACTATCTGGGTGACTACAAGCTCAGCAAAATGAAAAGGAACTATCTGGGTGACTACAAGCTCAGCAAAATGAAAATGAACTATCTGGGTGACTATAAGCTCAGCAAAATGAAAATGAACTATCTGGGTGACTATAAGCTCAGCAAAATGAAAAGGAACTATCTGGGTGACTACAAGCTTAGCAAAATGAAATGGAACTATCTGGGTGACCACAAGCTCAGCTAAATGAAATGGAAATATCTGGGTGACCACAAGCTCAGCTAAATGAAATGGAAATATCTGGGTGACTACAAGCTCAGCAAAATGAATAACAAGCACTACAGTGTATTCTCTCTCCTGGCTTCCATCACTAATAAGAGCTTTAGTCCCCACATGGTGTGTGTGTGTGTGTGTGTGTCAGAGGTGGGACCAAGTCACTATTATTCAAGTCACAAGCAAGTCTCAAGTCACAAGGTCAGAGTCTAAAGTCAAGTCCCAAGTACAATGGGTCAAGACTCGAGTTAAGTCCAAGTCGTGTATTCCAAGAGCAAGTCAAGTCGAGTCGAGTCACAAATTAATATCGAGGCTACAGGACAGCCCTTTTCATGATTTGTTTACATCGTATTTTGATTAGTCTATGTAATTGTGAAATAGGGACCTTGTAGCAGTGGTAAGGGCATGAAATCAGCAGGAGTCAAGGAAGGTTGACATTCTCAATGTGTAGATGTATTTACAGGTCTTGGTGATCCAATGGGGAAAGTGCCATATCATAGAAAATATACAAGTAGATTTACCAAATATACATGGCCAATATTCCAAAAGAATTAGCCTCTGTATCAGGCTTAACCTGGCCTAATCTGAGAACCCAAATCAAATCTAACAGCTCAAACAGGTACACCTACATAATAAGGAATTGGACCCCAGGACCATACAATTACCCAATTGGCAATTACATCCAATAAACTGGTTCTAAAACGTAAAAGGCAATTTCCAAATCCATTGTTACATTGGTACATTCATCTTAATCAGACTGAATGATTATTAATGATATTCCAATAACATGGCACAATAATTGTTTTATCTTATTCAACGTTCTGACTACAAAGTGTGGAGCGCAGGCCACGTAGCCTATTTCTATGTGCACTAAGGTGCGCACGCTCCTATTACATCACGCAAAAAACAAACATGACAAAGACATAGGACACAGACACACGGAACTCTGACATAGCCCGGGAAATATGAACAATAATAAACAGTAAGGTAGTTGAATGATGAAACGCTATAAATGATTGTAGTATTAGATGGAATATAGATTTACCACATAGGTCCTATGCATTTAAATGTGTGAAAGCTACAGCAAATATTTTAAAAAGAGAAATAAAGCACTCTCCACCGGGGGGAGTTTGAAGAGTGCGTCTACGCCAGGGTAATATTTGATTTTAACAACAAATTCCAGATGCAAGCTTCATTAGTAAATTATCAATATCAAGAAATGGTTACATAGGCCCACCAAAAGACCAGCAGACCTATCCAAGTAGACTCAGTGCCACAAAATGGGTGACAAAACATTACAAAACCTGGACAGACAATTTCAAGTCATCAGTCTCAAGTCAAAGTAGACTCCAGAGTCTTGAGACTTCAAGTCCAAGTCAAGTTATCTTATTTTCTATCAATTCCAGTTTGAAGTCATCAAATGTGTAACTTGAGTCAAATCCCATTCCAAGTCATGTGACTGGAGTCCACAACTGTGGTGTGTGTGTGTGTGTGTGTGTGTGTGTGTGTGTGTGTGTGTGTGTGTGTGTGTGTGTGTGTGTGTGTGTGTGTGTGTGTGTGTGTGTGTGTGTGTGTTTGTGTGTGTGTGTTTGTGTGTGTGTGTGTGTGCATGTGTGTGTGTGTGTGTGTGTGTGTGTGTGTGTGTGTGTGTGTGTGTGTGTGTGTGTGTGTGTGTGTGTGTGTGTGTGTGTGTGTGTGTGTGTGTGTTTGTGTGTGTGTGTGCGTGCGTGTGTCCAACAGGCCATTGGGAACCAGGCGGTTCATTAAGGAGTGATTTGAGTTGATCCACAGAGACAGGTTTGTCTGTGACAAGGCTTGACTTGAAATAACAGGGAAGGCCCATGGTCTTTTGGGAGTTTGTCTAACTGGTATTAGCTAGGAGGAGTAACAGCTGCCACAAGAACTTACTGTTTTGAAAGAGTTGTTTTATTTTCAATACACTGCCAGTTTTGCCCATTGGTTGTAGGGTACATTAGCCTAGTCAAGCAGACAAAATGTCAGGCTGGTTCCACCAGGCTAAGGGAACATTATTCTTCTACTAAATCACTATCAGTTTATCTGTTGTAATGCACAAGGGTTAACCAGGGTTAACAGGGCTCAGAGGTTATGTTTATGGTAATGTAATTACTATAGTGTTATATAAGCCTTCTGTAGGGTTGGCAAATGTTGGTTGACCTCTATGTCCCATAGCCAATTATTAAGGCTGTGAAATGATGGCTGGCACATTGTCCTTGTCTGGCCCCTGCATCAAACAGACTAACACACACACACACACACACACACACACACACACACACACACACACACACACACACACACACACACACACACACACACACACACACACACACACACACACACACACACACACACACACACACACACACACTGCTGTGAGCGTTCAAGCTGCTACCATGGCAACCCTGCCTGCATCTCCAGGGAACACACGATGCAGTACTACGTATGCAAGCACGCACACACGGGGACACACACACACGCACACACACACACATATGCACACACACTCTTCCCCCGGGAAATAACGCTCTTCGCTCCATTTATAAACGCTATAATGTTTCAAAAAGGACATTTTGTGTCCTGTGGTTTCAGATCAAATAGAACACGCTAACTGAGTGCATTGATGATGCACCATTCATATTCACTAGATCTCAAAGTACTCACCTCATCTAACACCAACGTGAAGCACCATTTTGCAACAGAACGCTCACTTCACATCTACTATCATAGTGGAGAGTTGAGGAGTAACATTCATCAATACTAAACACCAGGATACTGCATTATTCCCAGGTTCTTAGTCATGCCTCAGGTAGCATTCATGAGAAGTCATCGTGGCATGATTATGGCATGTAGGTTGGTGTAGCCCTCAATTATCCAGAATTAGGAATAACGGTGAAACATTGTACCCATATTGTAATTATCTGATGAGACCAACAACATATCCCCAAGGGAAGAATTAAGTCAGTAAAGGAGTATGTAGACCTGTTAAAATGTCTCACTGCAGCAACTGCAGCAGTACTTACAGTATAATGTGCTTGTGTTTCCCTTGTTAGCTGCAACAGGGCAACTCTTTGATTCTGTGAAGCACAAGAAAAACATCAGGTGGTACTTCCTCCCGCCTGCCTCAGTATCCTGCCCGCCTGCCTCAGTATCCTGTCCACAGTGTGTGTGTGTGTGTGTGTGTTTGTGTGTGTGTGCCCACTCTGCCTTCATGTGCCAGATAAAAGCAGGCTGAGGTTGCGCCCATCTCTTCGTGTGAGAACACTGTGGATAGAAACACACACACACACACAGCTTCTGTTCCGTTTCGTACCACCTTTGATGTCGCACCATGGCGGCATTATCGGTTATGACATTGCAGGTGGCAGGCACTCTCGTCTTGACAGTAGCGTAGCAGGGAAATGTGGTCGCTGGCGTCAACAGAGGCCCTGGTAGATCTGAGCATCAGAAACACAGTTCAAAGAAATAAACTACCCCTGTTTAGATATTGGTTTTAAACATGCATCAAACAAGTACAAGTTTTCCACTGCACTGTGCTGCACTGTGTTGTACTGTGCTGGGAAGTTAGTCAAATAAAGTAGGCGACGTGTTTGGGTTTCCTTGCCCTCTTATCTTCTTTGTTCAGAAGTGAATCTAGGCCATGCCCTGTCGGGTCTAGTGTTGTGTAAATGAATTCAGAACTCAAATGGATGCACTCAACATTAAAATGGATGCCTCAGGGTCAGATAGAGGCCACTGAGCAATCATAGGTCTCGATGGATGATCGAACAAAAATATAAACACAACACTGAACAAAAATATAAACACAACATGAAACAATTTCAAAAATGTACTAAGAGTTACTATGATTGCTCAGGATAAAGCCCAGATGGGGAAACACAGGAGGCGGATAGTTCGAATCTCAGATATTCATCATAACACATGGGGCAGGCAAAGGGCAGTTTGAAGGCAGGCAGCGGTTTGTAATCCAGGTCAGAGTCAGACAGGTACAGGACCGCAGGCAGGCGTATGGTCAGGACAGGCAGAAAGGTCAGAACCGGGAAGACTAGAAACAAAACTTGAGAAGAGGAAAACAGGAAACATGCTGGTACGACCTGACAAGACAAGATTAACTGGCAACAGACAAACAGAAAACACAGGTATAAATACACAGGGGATAATGGGGGAAAATGGGAGACACCTTGTGGGGGGTGGAGGCAAGCACAAGACAGGTGAAACAGATCAGGGTGTGACACTATCCCCCCCCTCTAGGGGCGCCACCTGGTGTCCTACCCAGGCACATACCTGGTTGACTGGGGTGCCGGCTTTGGATCTCCAGAAAATGGCAGAACGGGCTCCAACCCATGATAGAACCAGTAGACCAGTTGATCAGGGGATTTTGAAAACCCCAAAACCACTGGTACATGAGGAGATTCGATGAGCAGGAACTGCATAGATTCAGTGTGATTACATGACACTCTCAGGTTGATAGGAACCGTATTGTGGGTGACTCTGCCAATAGAGCGCCCATCCAGAGCTCTGGCGTCCATGAGAATGGAGAAGGGTTGGAGAATGGAGAAGGGTTGTATGAAGATTCCCAACTCCAACACCAGGGTAATGTCCATAAAGCACATGTCGGCCCCAGAGTCAAGGAGCACCCAGAGAGATTTGGACCGTTCACCCCACAGCAGGATGGCATGGAGAGGGGTAGAAGTAATAGAGATTGGAAATTCCCCATGTTTATAAAGCCTGGTCTTTATTTAACTAGGCATATCAGTTAAGAACAAATTCTTATTTACAATGACGGTCTACCCCGGCCAAACCCTAACAGTGCTGGACCAAGTGTCCGCTGCGACGCTGGGCCAATTGTGTGCCACCCCATGGGACTCCCAATCACAGCTGGTTGTGATACAGCCTGGAATCAAACCAGGGTAGTGACGCCTCTAGCAATGAGATGCAGTGCCTTAAACCACTGCGCCACTCGGGAATCACAAAATGGACAGGTAGTTATGTAATGTCCTGTTGTTCCACAATACAGACAGCTCTTGGTGCTCAGTCTGAATAACTTTTTTGCCCGCTTTGAGGACAATACAGTGCCACTGACACGGCCTGCAACCAAAACATGTGGCCTCTCCTTCACTGCAGCCGAGGTGAGTAAAACATTTAAATGTGTTAACCCTCGCAAGGCTGCAGGCCCAGACGGCATCCCCAGCCGCGCCCGCGCTCTCGACCCCGCCCTGGACTTCCTGACATGCCGCCCCCAGGTGGTGAGGGTAGGCAACAACATCTCCACCCCACTGATCCTCAACACTGGGGCCCCACAAGGGTGCGTTCTGAGCCCTCTCCTGTACTCCCTGTTCACCCACGACTGCGTGGCCACGCATGCCTCCAACTCAATCATCAAGTTTGCGGACGACTTGATTACCAACAACGACGAGACGGCCTACAGGGAGGAGGTGAGGGCCCTCGGAGTGTGGTGTCAGGAAAATAACCTCACACTCAACGTCAACAAAACTAAGGAGATGATTGTGGACTCCAGGAAACAGCAGAGGGAACACCCCCCTATCCACATCGATGGAACAGTAGCAAGTTTTAAGTTCCTCAGCATACACATCACAGACAAACTGAATTGGTCCACCCACACAGACAGCATCGCGAAGAAGGCGCAGCAGTGCCTCTCCAACCTCAGGAGGCTGAAGAAATTCGACTTGTCACCAAAAGCACTTACAAACTTCTACAGATGTACAATTGAGAGCATCCTGGCGGGCTGTATCACCGCCTGGTACGGCAACTGCTCCGCCCACAACCGTAAGGCTCTCCAGAGGGTAGTGAGGTCTGCACAACGCATCACCGGGGGCAAACTACCTGCCCTCCAGGACACCTACACCACCCGATGTTACAGGAAGGCCATAAAGATCATCAAGGACAACAACCACCCGAGCCACTGCCTGTTCACCACGCTATCATCCAGAAGGCGAGGTCAGTACAGGTGCATCAAAGCTGGGACCCGAGAGACTGAAAAACAGCTTCTATCTCAAGGCCATCAGACTGTTAAACAGCCACCACTAACATTGAGTGGCTGCTGCCAACACACTGACTCAACTCCAGCCACTTTAATAATGGGAATTGATGGGAAATGTAAAATATATCACTAGCCACTTTAAACAATGCTACCTAATATAATGTTTACATACCCTACATTATTCATCTCATATGTATACGTATATACTGTACTCTATATCATCTACTGCATCTTTATGTAATACATGTATCACTAGCCACTTTAACTATGCCACTTTGTTTACATACTCATCTCATATGTATATACTGTACTCGATACCATCTACTGTATCTTGCCTATGCCGCTCTGTACCATCACTCATTCATATATCTTTATGTACATATTCTTTATCCCCTTACACTTGTGTGTATAAGACAGTAGTTTTGGAATTGTTAGTTAGATTACTTGTTGGTTATCACTGCATTGTCGGAACTAGAAGCACAAGCATTTCGCTACACTCGCATTAACATCTGCTAACCATGTGTATGTGACAAATAAAATTGGATTTGATTTGATTTGATCCGCATGGTCAAGGCTATGAGAGACTTTAGGTCCATGGGAAGCTCCCGGGCTGCGAGCTTGTCTTTAACCACCTCTGATAATCCATGAAGCAACGTGTCAGGTTCCAAGCACTCTTGGTAGACGAAGTGCAAAAATCTACCACATAGTCTGGCACACTACGGGAGTCTTGAAGTAGCTTCCGAGCAGCCTCTCTCCCAGACAACAGAGAATCTAACACCTTTCTTACCTCCGCCACAAACTCCTCCAGACTGAGGCAAACGGTATATAGCTGCTCCCACACAGCCATAGCCCAGGCGAGTGCCCTCCCGGACATCAGCATTATCAGGTACGCTATCTTCGAGCGATCCGAGGGAACTAAAGAGAGCTGCAGGTCGAAGATGAGGGAGCACTGGGAGAGAAACGCCCGGCAGGTTCTTGGCTCTCCAGCGTAGCGCTCCGGATGAGGTAAGCGTGGTTCTCGGGAAGCCGGGGTAGGCTGGGGAGTAGATCAAATGCATAATTTCTAAGGCAATGCATTGAAAGCGTGGTTATGGCGTTCCGCCAAGGAGTCCTTCTATAAGGTTTTGAAGTGACTCCTTGTGTCTTCCAATGGTGGCTTCTTTAGAAGGAGACAGTGTTGAGTCTCCTGGGTCAGTCATTGCCAGTTCGTACTATCACAGCTCAGGATAAGACCCAGATGCAGACACAGGAGGCGGATAGTTTGAATCTTCTAAATTTATCACAACACAGGGGGCAGGCAAAGGGCAGGTCGAAGGCAGGCAGTGGTTCATAATCCAGGTTAGAGTCAGGCAAGCCATGGAAGAACTAGGACATTTTCAGCTTCCAGGAATTGTGTACAGATCCTTGTGACATGGGGCCGTGCATTATTATGCTAAAACATGAGATGATGGAGGTGGATGAATAGCACGACAATGGGCCTCAGGATCTAGTAACGTTATTTCTGTGCATTCAAATCGCAATCTATAAAATGCAATTGTATTTGTTGTCTGTAGCTTATTCCTACACATACCATAACCCCACCGCCACCACTGGGCAGTGTGTTCACAACGTTGACATCAGCAAACTGTTTGCCCACACAACACCATAAACACTGTCTACAATTTGCCCGGTAGAGTTCAAATCGGGAATCATCTGTGAAGAGCACACTTTGCCAGCATGCCAGTAGCCATCGAAGTTGAGCATTTCCCCACTGAAGTTGGTTACGACGCCGAGCTGTAGTCAGGTCATGACCCTGGTGAGGACAACGAGCACACAGATGAGCTTCCATGAGACAATTTCTGACAGTTCTTCACAAACCCACAGTTTCATCAGCTGTCCGGGTGGCTGGTCTAAGACGATCCTGCAGTTGAAGAAGCCGGATGTGGAGGTCCTGGACTGGCATAGTTATACGTGGTCTGCAGTTGTAAGGCCAGTTGGACGTACTGCCAAATTCTCTGAAACGACGTTGGAGGTGGTTTATGATAGAGAAATGAACATTCACTTCTCTGGCAACAGCTCTGGTGGACATTCATGCAGTTGGCATGTCAATTGCATGCTCCCTCACATGTGTGGCATTGTGTTGTGGGACAAACTGCATCTTAGAGAGGTTTTTTATTGTCCCCAGCACAAAGTGCACCTGTGTAATGATCATGCTGTTTAATCATCTTCTTGATATACCACACCTGTTACGTGGATGGATTATCGTGGCAAAGGAGAAATGCTCACTAACAGGGATGTAAACAAATATGTGCACAACATTTGAGAGAAAAACAGTTTTTGCGTGAATGAAACATTTCTGGGATATTTTATTTAATCTTATGAAATATTGGACCAATTCTTTGCATTTATATTATCAGTTTAGTTAAGTTAGCTAGCCAACTAGGCAAATTGAGGCTGCATGCACTTTCTCGTCCTACAGTTACAAACAACAACTCAGAATATAAAGTAGCAGCCCACCTGTTGGCTCTTGGTCGTTGTGGCCTATCCTTCTCATTTAACTTTTAATTCCATAATTTTAATTCCATTGATTATATATCTCCTAATTTTTGCTCCACACTGAGGCTCTAAGACTGTAGCCTATTGCCGCTTGATGACAACAACAAGCTACATGTGCCACTATCTTGAAAAAAAAAGAGCAGCAGCATAAATTATAAAACATTTCTTTCTCTCTCTCTAACTGAAACTGTCGAGTTTGGATATATATGGGTCCTTCCGGACACGTCAGTTAAATTCCACATATCCGAGACCCGTGACGATCATATCAGATGCAACCCAGACCCTTGACATTATTTCGAATTTTGGAACCAGACCCATTGGGGTTTAGGGTACTGGTGGATCCGTGAAGACCAATAGTCCCTACTCAGTGTGTAAGATGTATTACCAGTGAGTGACAGCAATGAAGTGTTGATACTATAACCAGCTAACAGAAGACAACATGTTGTACAGAACATGCATGTGGTGGACAGTACAGGTCATGAGGTCCCAGCTGTTAGCATTCTTTCACAGCTCAAATGACTGGAACGTTAGCTACTGCAGGCAAGCCAACATGAATGGAAACCATTAAAGAAGTATGTCTGTCTGTCTCTGTCTCAGTTTTCCATGAATAGCAAATCATGGTTTATAGGAATGGAGATGGCTGTTGTGGCTATAATGGAGAACACTGCCTTATACTGTATTTGGGGTCACAGGCAATGTTCCTTCTAAACTGTGTGAGTATGCACGTGTGCGCAGTAGCCCCCAGACTGCCACGCAGCTCCAAGTGGACTGTCACAAAGAAATATCAGCCCACAGAAAGAAGCAGGAGATTGGATTTCTCAACTTTCTAGAGCAGTGGTCACCTACCGGTCATCACGATCCAAGGCATTCCTAGTCGATCGCCAAACCTTTCTGTAAAAAACCCAACGATAAATCGTTGTGTTCCTATTTTGTTTTCATTGGTCTCAGGCTGTTGGTTGTAGGTACAGCCGATTCAGCTGCCCTGTGTGCTGGGTAAGCGAACTGTTGCCATTTTCATATGTCTGAAGGTACAAACTCTGCCTTCCCGTTGGGCCCAGAGAGCAAATCAAGTGCACTAAAGGCCTACTGCTGGCCAATCGGTTGGCTCAGATTACTGTGTCTGCAGATACGTATAGTGCCTTGCGAAAGTATTCGGCCCCCTTGAACTTTGGGAACTTTTGCCACATTTCAGGCTTCAAACATAAAGATATAAAACTGTATTTTTTTGTGAAGAATCAACAACAAGTGGGACACAATCATGAAGTGGAACAACATTTATTGGATATTTCAAACTTTTTTAACAAATCAAAAACGGAAAAATTGGGCGTGCAAAATTATTCAGCCCCTTTACTTTCAGTGCAGCAAACTCTCTCCAGAAGTTCAGTGAGGATCTCTGAATGATCCAATGTTGACCTAAATGACTAATGATGATAAATACAATCCACCTGTATGTAATCAAGTCTCCGTATAAATGCACCTGCACTGTGATAGTCTCAGAGGTCCGTTAAAAGCGCAAAGAGCATCATGAAGAACAAGGAACACACCAGGCAGGACCGAGATACTGTTGTGAAGAAGTTTAAAGCCGTATTTGGATACAAAAAGATTTTCAAAGCTTTAAACATCCCAAGGAGCACTGTGTAAGCGATAATATTGAAATGGAAGGAGTATCAGACCACTGCAAATCTACCAAGACCTGTAGCAGGCATAAATGAAAGCTTCAACAAAGTTGATACTGTGAGATTTCAAAACATTTAAAATCATGACTAGCCTCTCTGGTAGCGCTAGCTTCCCACATGGCCAAAAGCCAGGGAAAATGCAGAGCGCCAAATTCAAATAAATTACTATAAAACTTTCATTAAATCACACATGCAAGATAGCAAATTAAAGCTACACTTGTTGTGAATCCAGCCAACATGTTAGATTTCAAAAAGGCTATTCAGCGAAAGCAAATGATGCTATTATCTGAGGATAGCACCTCCGTAAACAGAGAGAAGCCATATTTCAACCCTGCAGGGGCGATACAAAATGCAGAAATAAAAATATAATTCATGCTGGCACTCCAATATGTCCCATAAACATCACAAATGGTCCTTTTGTTCGATTAATTCCGTCGATATTTATCCAAAATGTCCATTTATTTGGAGCGTTTGCTCCAGAAAAACACTGGTTCCAACTTGCTCAACGTGACTACAAAATATCTCAAAAGTTACCTGTAAACTTTGCCAAAACATTTCAAACTACTTTTGTAATACAACTTTAGCTATTTTTTTACGTAAATAATCAATAAAATTGAAGACGGGATGATCTGTGTTCAATAGAGGAAGAAAACAAACTGAAGCATGCTTTCTGGTCACGCACCTCTATCTAATAGTACACTTCAAGTGACCCATACTTCATTACTTCAAGATGGCCCTACTTCATTACACAAAGGAATAACCTCAACCAATTTCTAAAGACTGTTGACATCCAGTGGAAGTGATAAGAACTGCAAGAAGGTCCCTTAGAAATCTGGATTCCCAAAGAAAACCCATTGAAAAGAGAGTGACCTCAAAAAATTAAAATCTGAATGGTTTGTCCTCGGGGTTTCGCCTGCTAAATAATTCTGTTATACTCACAGACATGATTCAAACATTTTTAGAAACTTCAGCGTGTTGTCTATCCAAATCTACTAATAATATGCAGTTGAATTTGGGCATGCATTTCATCCGGATGTGAAAATACTGCCCCCTGTCACCAAGAAGCTAGAGAGAGACTGTCAACGAATACACCAAAGAGCTGCTGTTATTATGAGTGAGTTAATATTTAAATTCTTACTCATTCAACAATTGTATAAACCAGAAAATGCTCATTCTTCCTATTTCCACTCAGCGCTACAACAAGCAGTGCAGCAGTAATGAATGAGTAGGAAAGTGTATCTAGACTTGCGTCATTATTAGCAGCTTGGATCTTTTTTTTAATATTGAGGAATCTTTAACTTCTTTGTTCATAGGAGTAAGATGAATTTGTGCATGAGGGAGAATTGATGCGGTGCGACTCGAGTTTCCCCATCAGCTGGAAGACAGTGTCCCTCTTTGGTCAGTGTGTGTGGAGGAAAGCGAGAGCAGAGGGATGTTGAGAGGCGGACCCTCAGTCTGCTGCTCTCTCCCACCTCGGAAACTGACCATCAGATGCAGGCCCCATCAGCCCAGTAAAATAAATAGCTAATTATTTAAATGTATGCGCACTCAGCTGTGCCTCACAAGTAATACAACAGATCTATTCATGGTGTGATAAAGCCTACCTTAATTTTTTAAATATCATTTAAAAAAAAAAATTATGTCCCTAACTACAAAGCATTGACAGGGCAATTCAAGCAAAGCCAATACGCAGTGCTAATGTATTGGGCCTATAGCTTACTGCACAAACATTAAGACAGTACAGTTTAATTGGCCAATGTTGCATAGGCTTACGTCTTAAGTAATGTTAAGGTAAATCTCGGCTTGCATTTTGACTCAAAAAGTGATGACTCAGAAAAGGTTGGTGACCACTGTTCAAGAGTTTATTGTTAACACTATCAACATTTCCCTTTACTGTGGCAATTGTGATTGAATCAACACAATATTAGTGTTATGTACACCTCCAGGAAGAGGGAACGCAACACCCTGCTACAACTCAACTCCCCGTGGAGTGAAAGAGGGACTGTAGATGCGAGTAAGGATGACAAAAGGAAGAGAATTGGTACCGTTTACAGGGAATTTATTCCGTCACATGGTAATTTTGGGGAAAGGGGGCTGGACGGAACCAAAGCAAAGAAAGTAAATCAAAGCCCCCTCTCCAACCTACCAACTACTTACTTAACACCACCTGGTGCGCTAACCAAAATACATGGGGTGGTCCGCTCAGGTCTTACTTATTGTGCATAGACAAAGTATATACTATGGATATATGTATGCACGCAGGCCTCTTGCCTAAACACTCCCAAGGTGCCTTCCCCCCTGGGAACAAATTAAACAGAATAATACAAACGTAATTAAACAATTTCAAGAATCAAAAACACAGTTCTATTGGCACACACGTACCTCAAATCAGCAGCTACAAAAATACTTAATCACTTGGCTACCACACCTCCTCCTCCATGATTCACAGTGGGAACTACACATGTGGAGATCATCCATTCACCTACTCTGCTTCTAACAAAAACGCACCAGTTGCAACCAGGAATCTAACATTTGGACATCAGACCTGTGGCTGTCCTCATGAGAGCAAGTTTCATCATAGCTCTTGATGGATTTTATGACTGCACTTGAAGAAAATGTCAAAGTTCTTGAAATGTTCTGGATTGACTGACCTTCATGTCTTAAAGTATTGATGGACTGTCATTTCTCTTTGCTTATTTGTGCTGTTCTTGCCATAATATGGACTTGGTCTTTTACCAAATAGGACTCTCTTCTGTATACCACCCCTACCTTGTCAAAACACAACTGATTGGCTCAAACGCATTAAGAAGGAAATAAATTCCGCAAGGCACACCTGTTAATTGAAATGCATTCCAGGTGACTACCTCATGAAGATGGTTGAGAAAATGCCAAGAGGTGCGTGTCCCCAGCCCAGTACCACCAGTTCCAGTACCACACACCAGGCCTACAGTGCACCTCGGCAGTCCAGAGCGTCCGGAGACAGTACCCAGTCCAGAGCGTCCAGCAACAGTACCCAGTCCAGAGCGTCCGGCGACAGTACCCAGTCCAGAGCGTCCGGCAACAGTACCCAGTCCAAAGCGTTCGGCGACAGTACCCAGTCCAGAGCTTCCGGCAACAGTTCACAGACCGGAACTTCCAGCGATGGTCCCCAGCCCGGGGTCTCCAGAGACGGTCCCCAGCCCGGGGTCTCCAGCGACGCTCCCCAGTCTGGGGTCTCCAGCGACGGTCCCCAGCCCAGAGCTTCCGGCGACGATCCATGGTCCGGAGCCTCTGGCGACGATCCACGGTCTGGTTCCAAGGAAGCGGAGGGATCAGCAAGCTGAGCAGGGTTTACGCCCCGAACCAGAGCCGCCACCGAGGCTAGATGCCCACCCGGACCCTCCCTCATAGAGTCAGGTTCTGCGACCGCAGTCCGCACCTTTGGGGCGGGGGGTACTGTCACGCCCTGACCTTAGAGAGCCTGTTTATTTCTATAGTTGGTTAGGTCAGGGTGTGATTTGGGTGGGCATTCTAGTTTTCTATTTCTTTGTTGGCCGGGTATGGTTCCCAATCAGAGGTCTATCAATGTCTCTGATTGGGAATCATACTTAGGCAGCCTTTCTTCCACCTGAGTTTGTGGGATCTTGTTTTTGCACAGTAGCTGTAAAGCCCTGCAGAACTTTACATTCGTTTATCTTTTGTTGTTTTTTGGTGTTCATCCAAATAAAGAAGATGTACACTTTCCACCCTGTGCTTTGGTCTCATTCCGACAACGGACGTAACAGGCCCATTATCAGCAACCATCTGTGTTCCAATGGCACATTGTGTTAGCTAATCCAAGTTTATAATTTTAAAAGGCTAATTGCTCAATAGAAAACCCTTTTGCAATTATGTTAGCACAGCTGAAAACTTGTGCTGTTTAAAGGAGCAATAAAACTGGCCTTCTTCAGACTAGTTGAGTATCTGGAGCATCAGCATTTGTGAGTTCGATCACAGGCTCAAAATGGCCAGAAACAGAGACCTTTCTTCTGAAACTCATCAGTCTATTCTTGTTCTGAGAAATGCTATTCCATGCGAGAAATTGCCAAGAAATGGAAGATCTGGTACAACGCTGTGTACTACTCCCTTCACAGAACAGCGCAAACTGGCTCTAACCAGAATAGAAAGAAGAGTGGGAGGTCCCGGTGCACAGCTGAGCAAGAGGACAATTACGTTAGAGTGTTTAGTTTGAGAAACAGATGCCTCACAAGTCCTCAACTGGCAGCTTCATTAAATAGTACCCGCAAAACACTAGTCTCAACATCAACAGTGAAGAGGTGACTATCGGGATGCTGGCCTTCTAGGATTTGTGAATTTTCATTGACATTGGTGTCATACTGGCTTAGATATGATGGTAGAGAGATTTGAATTTAACATTGAGCTTCAACCAAAGCCTACTATTGGTTGGTGCGACAACAATAGCTTATTTGAGGTCAGAAGAGTCTGGCTGTAGAATATCAGAGAGGAAAAGCTAGCTGAGTGTGTATGGTACATTTGACTGAAGGTAGAGAGGTTTGTATGATCTACTCCTTATGATAAGAAGAACTCAACTACTGTAAGTCTGCTGCAAGCTCATTACTATACAACAGATGTTTGTAAGATCGCTGCTCTGTGATAAGAACTCAGTGATTGTGTCTTTCATGTTTTGTCCTGTGAGTAGGGCACCCCCAGAGCACTCCACAGACAGTTTTGAAGACACAGAGATGAGACGAGGCTGAGAATACCCTGTATTGTATGTTGTTGTTGTCTCAACCAACCATTTCTGCTGACTTGTACAACATCCTGTGTGGTTGGGGGACAGCTGAAGTTGTTGTCCTGTAATGCCATGACTGAGCTGTGTGTATATAGTCAACAATCCTGTCATGTGTGTGTGTGATTGTGAGTGATTGTGTGTGTGATTGTGTTTGTGTGAATGCATGCATGTGTGTCACCTGTTTACTGTATAAACAAATCTGTAATCTACTGTGCAGTCAGGTAATGTCACGCAGCTGGTCTCCCCTCCCCTGGCTTCCCCATTCCACTTCTCTCTTTTAAAATGGATGGTGCCGGGTTCAGTCCAAGTAGTACCACCATGAAAGGATTTTATGGAAATCATACAGACCTTGCTCTTGTTCACTTTTGTCAATGGATTTATAGTCATTTATTCAAAACGCATACTTCAAAAGACAAGTTCTTATTACTGATTCAACTTCTCTGGAGACACAATCCCTTTAAAAAAAAAACACAGATTATGTAAGAATTTTAACACAAAGAATAATTCAGTTTCCTGGAGATGCAGAGAAACAGCTTGTAAATGAGATAGTTGTGATGTAGTTAACAGAGAGAAGCAGAGAAGAATGACATCTCCCAGGAGCTCTGACTGTGTCTAATACAGGAAGAGGAAGATTTCACCTTATGTTCTGTTCTTTTGCAATAGGCCACGCATACATTCATGTCTCAGATGTGTCTGATTGCCATACGTTTCATTGGTTAATTTAGTTATTGTATGTTCACCTGACTTGTGTAAAACACCTGTATCTTTCTGTTTGAAGTGCGGTTGACCACAGGAAGTGATGCAATCTAGAGGCATGGTGGAGCCTTTGTGCAGAGCGCTTATGGTAAGTGTTTGGTGAGAGCACATGGCTACTACAGGTTGTGAGCTGGACTGCCTAAGGAAATGAATGCCTGCATACTGGGCTGTCAGTGGTGTGCCAGCCGGGAAAATAAGTAACATCTCTTTCAGTGTTTAGCAGCAGACTGGACAGACATGGCCAGTACACATTCCACAGCTGCTACTCACCTCACCTGGCAACTGGACTACTGAAGGAACACTGCACAAAGAGACAGTTGGATTTTAACCAACGACAGTAACCTGGGTAACATTTTAACTGTAGTTTCGCATGGGATCTAATAACCACTGAACCACATCTGGAACTTGGCTGAACAGTTCATCCTAAAGCCTATTGTATGACAAGGGGACACTGGGAACTGGGAAGATTAATTTTGTGATGGAATAAACCTTTAGCGTCTGCTATAGGTCGGACATTGGTTTCCCTTGTGTGTGTGAAATATTTGCTGTGTACAGTAAAACACATTGCGGCTGTAGTGTAGCTAGCGGCAGTACTGGGCCTATATAGTGAGAAACCAGATGGTTTCTAGAACACTCCGTTTGTGCAACATGGTGCTGAGCTGACCCTCTGACTTCTGATGTAATAACAGAGAGCGGAATGAGAGACGCTCCCAGAACCAATCTTATAGACAACGCGGTGATATAATCACAACATGGAGGAAAAAACAAATGATAAAATGATATGGAAGGAAATATCAACAGCAGCAGTTTATATCAATGTTATAGCTTTGTCTTTTCATCTTATTTTGCCTTTGATTGAAATACTAAGTACCATATGCTGTAAAAGCTGTATTGTAGCCTGTAGTTTTAGTTTCCTCACACTTTTAACATCTCTGTTAAGACTAACCTTTTCCGCCAATTTTATCATATCGGCAACTTTTTTCCGCCTTTTCTTTATCTGTAAGGTATCGAAGCATGAAAGCCGACATGTTTAGCCTATTTCTACCAAATTACTTTCTACCAAATGAATCATTTCGGTGAAGTTTGACTACGGCTTAGTATGAAACGCAGCCTTAATGCTGAGGCGGTATTGGCACGCACTATGCTCTTAATCTCTTCATGGTTGCTAGGCAGCGCCTGTTAACCATCCTCCTGCCAGTTCTAAACTTTGCAAGGCATGTCACTTCATCCCATCTCTTGGTATCGTCCATCACTAAGCACGCACAGTTTTCTCATCCACAACTGGATGGATCCAGAAATAATTACTGTGGGAATAAATATCACCGAATAACAAATATTGGAATAAAGTAGGCTAATGCAGTTGAAGGCATGTATCAAATGGTTGCTTACTGAAACTCCCAAAGTCATCCAAAGTCATCCAATAGCCTTTACATTTGAAGCAATAGCCTACCCGTGTATGGTCAACTAGATGATGGTGCCATTGAGACAAGCTCGGGGACTCGTTTTGATAAATCAATAAATGTCCGATTTATTTATCTTCTTTTCCCTGAATCTCCGTTTTGATATTTTGTTTGGACAGCATACAGTTAGGCTGGGAAAATGTTAAGAGGTCTGAATACATTCCCGAATGTGGGTAGACTGTGATCAGGTACAGTGCCTTGCGAAAGTATTCGGCCCCCTTGAACTTTACGACCTTTTGCCACATTTCAGGCTTCAAACATAAAGATATAAAACTGTATTTTTTTGTGAAGAATCAACAACAAGTGGGACACAATCATGAAGTGAAACGACATTTATTGGATATTTCAAACTTTTTTAACAAATCAAAAACTGAAAAATTGGGCGTGCAAAATTATTCAGCCCCCTTAAATTAATACTTTGTAGCGCCACCTTTTGCTGTGATTACAGCTGTAAGTCGCTTGGGGTATGTCTATCAGTTTTGCACATCGAGAGACTGACATTTTTTCCCATTCCTCCTTGGAAAACAGTTCGAGCTCAGTGAGGTGGGATGGAGAGCATTTGTGAACAGCAGTTTTCAGGTCTTTCCACAGATTCTCGATTGGATTCAGGTCTGGACTTTGACTTGGCCATTCTAACACCTGGATATGTTTATTTTTGAACCATTCCATTGTAGATTTTGCTTTATGTTTTGGATCATTGTCTTGTTGGAAGACAAATCTCCGTCCCAGTCTCAGGTCTTTTGCAGACTCCATCAGGTTTTCTTCCAGAATGGTCCTGTATTTGGCTCCATCCATCTTCCCATCAATTTTAACCATCTTCCCTGTCCCTGCTGAAGAAAAGCAGGCCCAAACCATGATGCTGCCACCACCATGTTTGACAGTGGGGATGGTATGTTCAGGGTGATGAGCTGTGTTGCTTTTACGCCAAACATAATGTTTTGTATTGTTGCCAAAAAGTTCAATTTTGGTTTCATCTGACCAGAGCACCTTCTTCCACATGTTTGGTGTGGCTTGTGGCAAACATTAAAAAACACTTTTTATGGATATCTTTAAGAAATGGCTTTCTTCTTGCCACTCTTCCATAAAGGCCAGATTTGTGCAATATACGACTGATTGTTGTCCTATGGACAGAGTCTCCCACCTCAGCTGTAGATCTCTGCAGTTCATCCAGAGTGATCATGGGCCTCTTGGCTGCATCTCTGATCAGTCTTCTCCTTGTATGAGCTGAAAGTTTAGAGGGACGGCCAGGTCTTGGTAGATTTGCAGTGGTCTGATACTCCTTCCATTTCAATATTATCGCTTGCACAGTGCTCCTTGGGATGTTTAAAGCTTGGGAAATCTTTTTGTATCCAAATCCGGCTTTAAACTTCTTCACAACAGTATCTCGGACCTGCCTGGTGTGTTCCTTGTTCTTCATGATGCTCTCTGCGCTTTTAACGGACCTCTGAGACTATCACAGTGCAGGTGCATTTATACGGAGACTTGATTACACACAGGTGGATTGTATTTATCATCATTAGTCATTTAGGTCAACATTGGATCATTCAGAGATCCTCACTGAACTTCTGGAGAGAGTTTGCTGCACTGAAAGTAAAGGGGCTGAATAATTTTGCACGCCCAATTTTTCCGTTTTTGATTTGTTAAAAAAGTTTGAAATATCCAATAAATGTCGTTCCACTTCATGATTGTGTCCCACTTGTTGTTGATTCTTCACAAAAAAATACGGTTTTATATCTTTATGTTTGAAGCCTGAAATGTGGCAAAAGGTCGCAAAG
Organism: Oncorhynchus keta; assembly: GCF_023373465.1. Taxonomy (NCBI): domain Eukaryota; kingdom Metazoa; phylum Chordata; class Actinopteri; order Salmoniformes; family Salmonidae; genus Oncorhynchus; species Oncorhynchus keta. The sequence continues at coordinate 28,235,877 of NC_068428.1, forward strand.
TTCAAGGGGGCCGAATACTTTCGCAAGGCACTGTAGGTGTGTCTTGTCTCTGTAATGATCAAAATAACTAACTATGGATTTCATTTGTACGGTTCAGCCATGGCTGCACAGACCAGTAACATAGGCCTAATTAAAATGAAAAAATGTGATTATTTTGAAAATACACTTTATTAGTCCTGTAATGTGCCTTGGGACCTGCCTAAATTAATTCATAATTGGTTTCTTTTTGGTGTATATTCTCAATGGATTCATTAAAATAGACCCCACCCCCATCTGCACACCACCACTGTCACTCTTCCCCAGCATGAATAAAAGGTGTATGTAGGCAAGAATGTGGTAAAATGGGCCTGTGTGTAAGGGGGTCATCCCTCGTTTTTTACAGGCTAAATACATTAAATCCTATGTGAAAGCAGGATTTGGTTAAAGGATCTGCTGAAAATGCTTGTAGTAGCAGAAACCAGAAACTAGCCAACAGATGTCACACTGATGTCACACACACTGATGTCAAAGTAAAGATCCTCTTCATTATTTTGCCCTTCTAATATGAGGAAACAGTTTCTGATGTTTAGTGTACAAATTGTGTTGTGCTTATTGAACCTGTTTCATATGATTATGCACGAATGCTGTATGTACAATGCCACGCAATGTTTAATCACGTGTCTTCATGAACAAATAAAATACATTCCAGCACTCTGATCATATTCTTAAAAACCAGCAGGCATAGCCAGTTTCTAGGCCTCCACCCCTCTCCACTATAACAGTGACTCACTCCGTCTTCCAGTCTTCTATCAGAATGAATGGCATTCTGCCTGTTATGTATAGCCTACTGAGAAAGCCTGTTCACCTGGCACTGCTCCAAGCCTCTAATTTAAACACAGGCCTTCTGGAGGCTGCAAAGCAGGGGAGAGGGGGAGAGGAGGGGAAGCCCAACCAAAGTGGGAGGGACATGTGTGGAGGAGAGGAGAGCTCTAGGCTGCTGGAGGCTGCATGGTGACAGAAAGAGGGAGGGGAGAGAAGGCCCAGCCCAGTCAGAAGGGCTGTGTGTTGGGGAGACGAAAGATCTGTGCTGCCTGGGTCTGGTTCCCCAAGTTGGAATGGATGGCTGTGCTGCTGATCAATGGAGGGTGAGTCATCTGAGGCAGCCAGCAGCTCCATTCTATCAGTTCTGTTCTGTTAAAGTGGATGTGAGCCAAGGCACTGGCTGGCTGGCAGACTGGCTGGCTGCTGCTTGTTCTATTCACAATAGAGGAATTGAAAGGAAATACATTCTAGAAAACTGTTGGAGCTGTATGATATGGGTGCATTTCATAATACAGCACAATATCAAATCAAATCAAACTGTATTTGTCACATCCCCCGAATACAACAAGTGTAGACCTTACTGTGAAACACTTACTTACAAGCCCTTAACCAACAGTGCAGTTCAAGAAAGAGTTAAGAAAAAATATTTACCAAATAAACTGAAGTAAAAAATAATAAAAAGTAGCACAATAAACTAACAATAACAAGGCTATATACAGGGGGTATCGGTACCAAGCCAGTGTGTGGGGGTACAGGTTAGTCGAGGTAATTTGTACAGGTAGGGGTGAAGTGACTATGCATAGATAATAAACAGTGAGTAGCAGCAGTGAACAAAACAAATGGGGTGGGGGTCAAGGTAAATAGTCCAGTGGCTATTTGATTAACTGTTCAGCAGCCTTTTGGCTTGGGGGTAGAAGCTGTTAAGGAGCCTTTTGGTCCTAGACTTGGCGCTCTGGTACCACTTGCCGTACAGTAGCAGAGAAAACAGTCTATGATTTGGGTAACGGAGTCTCTGACAATTTTTGGGGCTTTCCTCTGACACCGCCTAGTATATAGGTCCTGGATGGCAGGAAGCTTGGCCACAGTGATGTACTGGGCCGTATGCACAACGCTCTGTAGTGCCTTACGGTCAGATGCCGAGCAGTTGCCATACCAGGCGGTGAAGCAACCTGTCAGGATGCTCTCAATGGTGCAGCTGTAGACCTTTTTGAGGATCTGGGGACCCATGCCAAATCTTTTCAGTCTCCAGAGGGGGAAAAGGTGTTGTTGTGCCCTCTTAACAACTGTCTTGGTGTGTTTGGACCATGATAGTTCGTTGGCTATGTGAATACCAAGGAACTCTCAACCCGCTTCACTACAGCCCCATCGATGTTAATGGGGGCATGTTCGGCCCGCCTTTTCTTGTCGTCCACGATCAGCTCCTTTTGTCTTGCTCACATTGAGGGAAAGGTCTCTGACCTCCTCCCTATAGGCTCTCTCATCGTTGTCGGTGATCAGGCCTACCACTGTTGTGTCATCAGCAAACTCAATGACGGTGTTGGAGTCGTGTTTGGCCACGCAGTCGTGGTGAACAGGGAGAACAGGAGGGGACTAAGTACACACCCCTGAGGGGCCCCAGTGCTGAGGATCAGCGTGGCAGAGGTGTTGTTGCCTACCCTTACCACCTGGGGTGGCCCGTTAGGAAGTCAGGAAGTCCAGGATCCAGTTGCAGAGGAAGGTGTTAAGAGCTTTGTGGGCACTATAGTGTTGAACGCTGAGCTGTAGTCAATGAACAACATTCTCACATAAGTGTTCCTTTTGTCCAGGTGGGAAAGGGCAGTGTGGAGTGCGATTGAGATTGTGGGTCTAGGGTATCCGGGAGGATGGTGTTGATTTGAGCCATTACCAGCCTTTCAAAACACTTCATAGCTACTGACGTGAATGCTACAGGGTTGTAATAATTTAGGCAGGTTACCTTTGCTTCCTTGGGCACAGGGACTCTGGTGGTCTGCTTGAAACATGTAGATATTACAGACTCGGTCAGGGAGAGGTTGAAAATGTCAGTGAAGACACTTGCCAGTTGGTCCTGCTCATGCTTTGAGTACACATCCTGGTAATCCGTAATATGAATGTATTTCCTAGTTTCATAATGTATTTCAGATATTATATATTGTAGCAATGTTAGGGCTAGATATGGCATATTTACTGTAGCAATAAGTGTGAATAAGCGTGCACTGGAAGTGTTTTTAAAATACAATAGTATCCATCAATAAATGTTACAGACCTATTACAAATGAATCTGTCATGAAATGCTGTGTAGCAACCTGAGCCTTTACCCAACCAAGCAGAGGCATGATCTCATTATTATCAGAATAATGATAATGATCATCTCAGCTTTGGTATCAGTTACAATCCCTGAAGGTCAGATGGTGTTTGTGAGATTACAGTAGGCTGACTGTGGTTGACAAAACACTCATCTGACTAGTAGGGCTGGTTTCAGTTTCTCTATCTCCCCAACCTCTGTCTGTCTGTCTGTCTGTCTGTCTGTCTGTCTGTCTGTCTGTCTGTCTGTCTGTCTGTCTGTCTGTCTGTCTGTCTGTCTGTCTGTCTGTCTGTCTGTCTGTCTGTCTGTCTGTCTGTCTGTCTCAGACTCACGCCTGTCAGAACAGTCACACCACATCACAAGCTAAACTTAAAATAGATATATTTGACAGAATCTGTATTTTGACTGTTTTCAGCCCGAAGTGCCATTGGTGACCGGTGCGTGCTGCTATCTTTAAATCCTGTTGCGGCTGTGATACCACTGTTGTTGCCGTGCTGCCAAAGTCTCCCGGATAATATCTGAGGTGCCATATCACAGAGAAACACTGCTAGGATCAGATATGTAATATACAGCTCCTTATCTCAGCATGGCTTCACATTAATTTATATGTAGAGCTAGGGTACTGCTTATCAAGCCACTGCAACCACGCACACAATCACACACACACATCTCAACACTAGATCATTGTGTACTGTGTGTGTATGCATGTGAGCACGTGTGTATGTGTGTGTGTGTCTGTGTGTGTGTGTTTCAACACACCAGGATTGCTTGAAAGGTCTTATCTGTATGGAGAATGTGTGAGAGTCGACCAACGCCAGTGACATATTCATGGAGATAAACCAAGCAGCAGGTATGTTTATCTTTGTGAGGGATATTTTCTGTATATCTGATAGGGTCTGCGGCACTCATTTAGTCATACAACTGTTACAATACTGTAACAGCAAGAGGCAGGCAGAACCACTTCCTTTTTCAAGGAACAAGAGCATTAGTGCTGAATGTGGCAACATTTCGCTGCATCATTCATGAACGATGGGTGTGTTTGAGAGAAGAAATCCCCTGCGCTTCTATTTCCAGCTGCCCACTACCTTAACTTTGACACTGCCTGCTGCCCATGCCTGAAACTGTGTAGTCTCATTTAACTCTTCTCTTCTTCTTTACCTCATTAAGCCTCCTCTCCTCCCAGACAGTGGTGAGAGGAGGGACGGCTCATAATAACTGCTGGCTTTCCATGGTATCAAACACATGGAAAGCCTGCCCTCCCTAATTAAGGTGCCACCAGCCACCTGTGTAATACATGCACTAACGCACATACACATACACACAAGCATAAACACGCAAGCATACAAACCCATCAAGCAGGTGAGCACTCGTGTGCATGTGCTCTTAACATTTTGTTACAATATGCATGTGCACACTTACGCAGTAACAGGCAAAGGCAAGCAGTCACAAAAAAACACATTCCCTCTCTCACACACACACACACACACACACACACACACACACACACACACACACACACACACACACACACACACACACACACACACACACACACACACACACACACACACACACACACACACACACACACACACACACACACACACACACACACACACACACACAGGAAGCTCTGAGGTGACTCAATGCTATATTTATGTAGGTTCACAGGCAGCAGAGAGCATATGACTCACAGCTTCCATTGTGACCTCGTGGCTCCCAGGCTGTGTGAGTAGTGACAGATTAACAGAGAACGTTGTGGCTGCTGATGTTTTGAAGACCACAATCCATGCTCTGGGGCTTCTCTACCTCAGATGGATATAATCTCTCTCTCTCGCTTGTGTGTGTGTGTGTGTGGTTGTACAGTGCCTTGCAAAAGTATTCATCCCTGTCACGAGTCCTACCGAGGGTGGCTTCCCTTCCCGGGCGGGTGGCGCTCGGCGGTCGTCGTCACCGGCCTATTAGTTGCCACTGATTGTCTTTCCTCCCCCTCCTTGTATGTTTATTGGTAGCACCTGTTGGTGAATGATTAGTTGGGCTTTATTAGACAGCCTGTTTCTTTGTGCGGGATTAATTATTATGACCTTCGGTTCTGTAGTAGAGGAACGTGTTTGTTCCTGGTTGTGTATTTCGGTTGTACTATTTTCGTCCCCCGTGTTTGGGTCAGTTTGGTTGTGACCACCCTGTGTTGCGTTTGTGCATTAAAGAGCACAGCATTGCACTCTCTGTTTCCTGCGTCTGACTCCACACCCACGACACCCGGAGCATTACAATCCCCCTTGGCGTTTTTCCTATTTTGTTGCATTACAACCTGTAATTTAAATGCATTTTTATTTGTATTTCATTTAACGGACATACACAAAACAGTCCAAAGTTGTAAAGTGAAATGAAAAAAATAACTTGTATAAAAAATTGTAACAAATTAAAAACAGAAAAGTGGTGATGTATTCAACCCCTTTGCTATGAAGCCCCTAAATAAGATCTGGTGCAACTAATTACCTTCAGAAGTCACATAATTAGTTAGATTGCACTCAAGTGAACTTTATTTAAGTGTCACATGATCTGTCATATGATCTCAGTATATACAGTTGAAGTCAGAAGTTTACATACACTTAGGTTGGAGTCATTAAAACTTGTTTTTCAACCACTCCACAAATTTCTTGTTAACAAACTATAGTTTTGGCAAGTCGGTTAGGACATCTACTTTGTGCATGACACAAGTAATTTTTCCAACAATTGTTTACAGACAGATTATTTCACTTATAATTGTCACGTTCTGACCTTAGTTATTTTATTATGTATTTGTTTTAGTATGGCCAGGGCGTGAGTTGGGTGGGTTGTCTAGGTTCCTTTTTCTATGTTTTGGGATTTCTGTGTTTGGCCTGGTATGGTTCTCAATCAGAGGCAGCTGTTTATCGTTGTCCCTGATTGAGAACCACATTTAGGTAGCCTGGTTTCACTTTTGAGTGGTGGGTGATTATTTTCCGTGTTAGTGTTTGTTACCACATGGGACCGTTTTGTTTGTTTCACTTTGTTATTTTGTATTTGTGTAGTATTCAGTTTGTCTTATTAAAATGGACACATACCACGCTGCAAATTGTCCCGACCTCTCTTACTCTTCATCAGAGGAAGACGACGAACGTTACAATAATTCACCGTATCACAATTCCAGTTGGTCAGAAGATTACATACACTAAGTTGACTGTGCCTTTAAACAGCTTGGAAAAAAATGAAGCTTCTGATAGGCTAATTGAAATAATTTGTGTCAATTGGGGGTGTACCTGTGGATGTATTTCAAGGCCTACCTTCAAACTCAGTGCATCTTTGCTTGACATCATTGGAAAATCAAAATAATTCAGCCAAGACCTCAGAAAAAAAAGTCTGGTTCATACTTGGGAGCAATTTCCAAACACCTGAAGGTACCACATTCATCTGTACAAGCAATAGTACGCAAGTATAGACACCATGGGACCAAGCAGCCATCATACTGCTCAGGAAGGAGACGCGTTATGTCTACTAGAGATGAACGTACTTTGGTGCGAACAGTGCAAATCAATCCCAGAACAACAGCAAAGGACCTTGTGAAGATGCTGGAGGAAATAGGTACAAAAGTATCTTTATCCACAGTAAAACGAGCCCTATATCGACATAACCTGAAAGGCTGCTCAGCAAGGAAGAAGCCACTGCTCCGAAAAAAGACACTGCGCCATAAAAAAGCCAGACTATGGTTTGCAACTGCACATGGGGACAAAGATCATACTTTTTGGAGAAACGTCCTCTGGTCTGATGAAACAAAAATACAGCTAATGACTATCGTTATGTTTGGAGGAAAAAGGGGGAGGCTTATAAGCCGAAGGACACCATCCCAACCGTGAAGCACGGGTATGGCAGCATCTGTCACGTTCTGACCATAGTTCTGTTATTTTATTCTTTGTTTTAGTATGGTCAGGGCGTGAGTTGGGGTGGGCAGTCTGTTTGTTTTTCTATGTTGGTTTTTGTGTTCGGCCTAGTATGGTTCTCAATCAGAGGCAGGTGTCGTTAGTTGTACGTAGGTAGCCTGAGTTTCACTTTTGATTTGTTGGTGTTTGTTTTCTGTGTGAGTCTTTGGTCCACACGGTACTGTTTCGGTTTTCGTTCGTTGACTTTATTGTCTTGTATTTCAGTGTTCAGTTCGTTTCATTAAATATTACATCATGAACACTTAGCACGCTGCGCTTTGGTCCGATCCTTCTTCCACCTCTGAATGCCGTTACAGCATCTTGTTGTGGGGGTGCTTTGCTGCAGGACGGACTGGTGCACTTCACAAAATAAATGGCATCATGAGGCAGGACAATTCTGTGGATATATTGAAGCAACATCCCAAGACATCAGTCAGGAAGTTAAAGCTTGGTCGCAAATGGGTCTTCCAAATGGACAATGACCCCAAGAATAATTCCAAAGTTGTGGCAATGTGGCTTAAGGACAACAAAGTCAAGGTATTGGAGTGGCCATCACAAAGCCCTGACCTCAATCCTATAGAAAATTTGTGGGCAGAACTGAAAAAGCATGTGCGGGCAAGGAGGCCTACAAACCTGACTCAGTTACACCAGCTCTGTCAGGAGGAATGGGCCAAAATTCACCCAACTTATTGTTTGACCCAAGTTAAACAATTTAAAGGCAATGCTACCAAATACTAATTGAGTGTATGTAAACTTCTGACCCACTGGGAATGTGATGAAATAAATAAAAGCTGAAGTAAATCATTATCTCTACTATTATTCTGACATTTCACATTCTTAAAATAAAGTGGTGATCCTAACTGACCTAAAACAGGGAGTTTTTACTAGGATTAAATCTCAGGGATTGGGATAAACTGAGTTAAAATGTATTTGGCTAAGGTGTATGTTAACATCCTATTTCAACTGTACATATGAAATGGGTTTTGCAATACACACAATTAAAGTGACTAAGATACAGTAGAATAGTGTGGAGTGCGTTTTATACATATGAGATGAGTAATCATAGATACGGAAACATTATTTAAGTGGCCAGTGATCCATTTCTAAAAGTGCCCAATGATTCCTAATCTATGTGCTAGTGATGGCTGTTTAGCAGTCTGATGGCCTTGAGATAGAAGTGGTTTTTCAGTCTCTCGGTTCCAGCTTTGATATACCTGTACTGACCTCGCCTTTTGGATGATAGCAGGGTGAACAGGCAGTGGCTCGGGTGGTTGATGTCCTTGATTATCTTTTTGGCCTCCCTGTGGCATCGGGTGCTGTAGGTGTCCAGGAGGGCGGGAATTTTCCACCCGGAAATGCATTGGGCAGACCGCACCACCCTCTGGAGAGCTTTGTGAATGTGGGCGGTGCAGTTGCCGTACCAGGCGATGATACAGCCCGACAGGATGCTCTCAATTGTGCATCTGTAAAAGTTTGTGAGTGTTTTATGTGTTAAGCTAAATTTCTTTAGCCTCCTGAGGTTGAAGAGGCACTGTTGCGTCTTCTTCACCACACAGTCTATGTGGGTGGACCATTTCAGTTTGTCAGTGATGAGTACGCAGGGGATCTTGAAGCTTTCCACCTTCTCCACTACTGTCCCATCGATGTGGATAGGGGGGTACTCCCTCTGCTGTTTACTGAAGTCTACGACCATCTCCGTTGTTTTGTTGACATTGAGTGAGAAGTTATTTTCCTGACACCACACTCCCAGAGCCCTCACCTCCTCCCTGTAGGCTGTCTCTTCGTTGTCGGTAATCAAGCCTTCCTGTTGTGTTGTCTGCAAACTTGATGATTGAGTTGGAGGCGTTCTTGGCCATGCAGTCATGGGTGAACAGTAAGTACTGGAGGGGGCTCAGCACGCACCCTTGTGGAGCCCCAGTGTTGAGGATCAGCAAAGAGGATGTGTTGTTTCCTACCTTCACCACCTGGGGGCAACCCTTAAGGAAATCCAGGACCCAGTTGCACAGTGCAGGGTTCAGACCCAGAGCCTCGAGCTTGATGATGAGCTTGGAGGGTACTATGGTGTTGAATGCTGAGCATAGTCAATGAACAGCATTCGGCAGTGTGCAGTGTGGGGGCGATTGCATCGTCTGTGGATCTATTGGGGCGGTAAGCACATTGAAGTGGGTCTAGGGTGGCAGGTGATATGATCCTTAATTCGTCTCTCAAAGCACTTCATGACGACAGAGGTCAGGGTGCTTCAGGGTGATAAGCATTTAGTTCAATTACCTTTGCTTTCTTAGGTACAAGGACAATGGTGGCCATCTTGAAGCTTGTGGGGACAACAGACTGGGATAGGGAGCGATTGAATATATCTGTAACACACCAGCCAGCTGGTCTGCTGAATACAGTCAGATGCATACAGTCTCATACTTTTTATCACATACTGTCAAAGAAATGTTTGTATACAGGCACATATGTGTGTGAGCTTTAGCGCTTGTTCATGTGTATGTGCTCGCACGTTAGTGTCACATGGTTTCCTACCAGCCAGGACACGTGGTATTGGCTGCTTCTTACTGGAACACAGGACGCACCATTCTGGGCCGGGTGTCTCACATGGCTGACCTGCCTCTGAAGATGAACATGCTTCATTTAGAATGCATTAATGGACAGGGCCATGGGAAATCCTGTCTGTCTGGGGAGAGAGGATATGATAGGATCGGAGCAGTCCCCTCCACCAGGCTTGGACTCTCCTCTCTGGATGTTATAATAACATTATTACATAAAGTATATTATATCTTATATTGGAAGCTAAGCCATCTCAGATCTGTAGTAGATCAAAGTTAGCACTGCAGCCACCTGTTCTCTCCTTGCTGCTGTTCTTGTTGTGATTGTGGTCTAATCAAGACATGATGCAAGTCCAGGCTCTGAATGAGAAACCACTTTAAAGTAGGACTGATTATGACAGTAGGACTGATGATCTAGAATCAGATCCTACCTATCTATATAATATTTTTCATTATAATCTAAAAGGGATCCTAGATCAGCGCTCCTACTCTGAGATGCTTTGAAAATACGGGCCCTGGTGTAAGAAGATGTGTGTGACCCTGGACTGTAGATAATGAGGTTTTTAATTTGTTAAAGTGTGTGGACTCTTGACACTCTTTGATAATCTTTTCAATGTACTCCATTCTTGTTTGCCGTTATCTTTCCTGTGATCCATTTTTAACTGGCAGCCATGTTAATCACCATCCTTCCATTTTTAACTGGCAGCCATGTTAATCACCATCCTTCCATTTTTAACTGGCTGCCTGTCACGGCCGTTGAAAGAAGAGGACCAATGCCCAGCGTGGTGAGCGTACATTCTCTTTTTATTAGGAAAAAGACGCCGAACAAAACAATAAACACCACCAAACAAACCGTGACGCTAAAGGCTATGTGCCATATACAAAGTCAACTTCCCACAAAGACAGGTGGAAAAAGGGCTACCTAAGTATGGTTCTCAATCAGAGACAACGATAGACAGCTGTCCCTGATTGAGAACCCTACCCGGCCAAACATAGATTCATAAAACATAGAATACCCACCCCAAATCACACCCTGACCAAACCAAATAGAGACATACAAAGGATATCTAAGGTCAGGGTGTAACACTGCTATGTTAATCACCATCCTTCCATTTTTAACTGGTAGCAACATTAGTCACCATCCTTCCTGTCACGATCGTTGTATTGAGTAGACCAAAGCGCAGCGTGGTGTGAATGCATGATTTAATGAAAAGACGGAAATAACACTAAAACTAACTAACTAACTAACAAGACGAACTTGACTGCTAAAGAAACACTGTGCTAACAAGCAACATAACATAGACAATAACCCACGAACCACAATACAAAACAGGCTACCTAAATATGGTTCCCAATCAGAGACAACGACAAACACCTGCCACTGATTGAGAACCATATCAGGCCAAAACACATAGAAACAGACATGCAACATAGAATGCCCACTCATATCACATCCTGACCAAACAAAACATAGAAACAAACAACTCAAATAATGGTCAGAGTGTGACAGTACCCCCCCCCCCCCTAAGGTGCGGACTCCGGCCGCAAAACCTAAACCTATAGGGGAGGGTCTGGGTGGGCATCTGGCCGCGGTGGCGGCTCTGGCACGGGACGGGGACCCCACTCCACCATAGTCATTTCCCTCTTCAAGGGCCTCTTTAGAGTGGCGACCGTCGCCTCTGACCTTGGGTCTAAGACCCTAATTAAAGGCCCCACTGGACTGAGGAGCGCCTCTGGACTGAGGGGCAGCTCCGGACTGAGGGGCAGCGCCGGACTGGCTGACGGCTCTGGCGACTCCTGGCTGGCTGACGGCTCTGGCGGCTCCTGGCTGGCTGGCGGCTCTGGTGGCTCCTGGCTGGCTGACGGCTCTGGCGGCTCCTGGCTGGCTGACGGCTCAGGCGGGGCCTGGCTGTCTGGTGGCTCTGGCGGGTCCTGGCTGGCTGGCGGCTCTGGTGGCTCCTGGCTGGCTGACGGCTCTAGCGGCTCCTGGCTGGCTGATGGCTCTGGCGGCTCCTGGCTGGCTGACGGCTCTGGCGGGTCCTGGCTGTCTGGTGGCTCTGGCGGGTCCTGGCTGGCTGGCGGCTCTGGCGGCTCCTGGCTGGCTGGCGGCTCCTGGCTGACGGGAGACTCTGGCAGCTCAGGACAGATGGGAGACTCTGGCTGCCACCGGAGGGCTGGTGCGTGGAGGTGGCACCGGATAGACCGGACCGTGAAGGCGCACTGGAGATCTTGAGCACCGAGCCTGCCCAACCTTACCTGGTTGAATGCTCCCCAAAGCCAGGCCAGTGCGGCGAGGTGGAATAGCCCGCACTGGGCTGTGCTGGCAAACCGGGGACACCATGTGTAAGGCTGGTGCCTAGTGGTTAGAGCGTTTGACTAGTAACCGAAAGCTTGCATGTTCGAATCCCTGAGTTGACAAGGTACAAATCTGTCGTTCTGTCCCTGAACAGGCAGTTAACCCACTGTTCCTAGGCCGTCATTGAAAATAAGAATTTGTTCTTAAATGACTTGCCTAGATAAATAAAGATAAAAATAAATGTACAATTTTTTTTAAAAGTATGCCGGCCCGAGGAGACGCACTGGAGACCAGATGCGCTGAGCCGGCTTCATGGCACCTGGCTCGATGCCCACTCTAGCCTGGCCGATACGAGGAGCTGGAATGTACAGTGCGCTCCACCGCATAACACGGTGCCTGCCCAGTTCCTCTCTCTCTCCGGTAAACACAGGAATTTGGCTTAGGTCTCCTACCTGGCTTCGTCACACGCCCTGTGTGCCCCCCCCCACTACATTTTTGGGGCTGCCTCTCGGGCTTCCAGCCACACTGCCGTGCTGCCTCCTCATACCGGCGCCTCTCTGCTTTCGCTGCCTCCAGCTCTGCTTTGGGGCGGCGATATTCCCCTGGCTGTGCCCAGGGTCCTTCGCCGTCCAGAATCTCCTCCCAAGTCCACGAGTCCTGCGTTCTTTGCCGCTGCTGCTGCTGGCCGATTGAGAACCATATCAGGCCAAAACACATAGAAACAGACTAACTAGACATGCACCATAGAATGCCCACTCATATCACACCCCGACCAAACAAAACATAGAAACAAACAACTCAAATAATGGTCAGAGTGTGACACTTCCAGTCACATGCCTCCTCTTGACTTGGCTAAATGACACCCGGGGTGGAAATTCCACCCTTCCACTCTGGGCTTTTTGGTCTGGGTGGCTTTATCGCATTGCTGCTCTCTGATCCTGTCTTCTCCCAATCCTCCAAGGCCATGTCACATTAATTCCTTATAGCCAGGAAGCAAGGAAAGTATGTGAGTGCGCGTGTAACCAGGATGTGACCTTGCAGTTTTCCACTTCAGGAGGAAGATGCTAAACGGATTCCTCTCCTAATTCAATCACAATGGAGGTTGGCACTTGTCAGGGGGGGGAGGTTGTGGTTCTGCATTAACACAGCTGATTGATGATGATGGGTTTTCCATCAGTTTCACGTGTTTCTATTAACATTGTCATCTTGCAGAGCAATGGACATCATCACTGGCTTTTCCTGTAAGAAAACTACGAAAGTGCACATTCATGGTAACATGTTCACATTCATGGTAACATGTTCACATTCATGGTAGTTAAAAGTTAAAGGAGAAGGATAGGCTACAACGGCCGAGAGCCAACAGGTAGGCTGCTACTTTAAATTTTTGATGGAGATGTTGTTGTTGTTTGTAACAGTAGGATGAGAAAGCGCATGCACCCTCAATTAGCCTGCCTGGCTAGCTGGCTAGCTTAACTAAATTGAACAATAATATAAACACAACATGTAAAGTGTTGGTCCAATGTTTCATGAGCTGAAATAAAAGATCCCTGAAATGTTCTATATGCACAAAAAGCGTATTTCTCTCAAATTTTGTGCACAAATGTGTTTACATCCATGTTAGTGAGCATTTCTCCTTTGCCCAGATAATCCATTCACCTGACAGGTGTGGCATATCAAGAGGTTGAATAGAGAGCGTGGTCATTACACAGATTTGGAGACAATAAAAGGCCACACTAAAATGTGCAGTTTGGTCACACAACACAATGCCACAGATGTCTTAAATTTTGAGAGAGCATGCAATTGGCATTCTGACTGCAGGAATGTCCACCAGAGCTGTTGCCAGAGACTTGAATGTTAATTTCTCTACCATAAGCCGCCTCCAACGTCATTTTAGAGAACTTACTGTACTGTATGTCCAACCGGCCTCACAACAACAGACCATGTGTAACCACACCAGCCCAAGACCTCCACATCCGGCTTCTTCACCTGCAGGATGGTCTGAGATGAGCCACGAGGACAGCTGATGAAACTGTGGGTTTGCGCAACCGAAGAATTTCTGCGCCAGCTGTTATAAACCGTCTCAGGGAAGAGCAGTGGGACAACATTCCACAATCCACAATCAACAGCCTGATCAACTGTATGTGAAGGAGATGTCGCGCTGCATGAGGCAAATACTGGTTACACCAGATACTGACTGGTTTTCTGATCCACGCCCCTACATTTTTTAAAAAGATATCTGTGACCAACAGAAGCATATCTGTATTTCCAGTCATGTGAAATACATAGATTAGGGACATAATGATTTTTTTCAATTGTCTGATTTCCTTATATGAACTGTAACTCAGTAAACACTTTGAAATTGTTGCATTTATATTTTTGTTCAGTTTAGTTTCAAAATACAAACAATAACATACACTATGAAGGATGAATCATTTTCCATTTGTTTGGTCAACTCTGTAAGGAACATATGAAACAGAACAAGCACAAAGGCAACCACTGTGGACCATTGACTTGCAGTGGCATGAATCACTTTTCTAAAAACTTCCGCTTTGCATATCAGAGAGAGAGATAGAGAGACAGATATAGAGCAAGGGAGATAAAGACAGAGAGAGTGGCAGACAGATACAGAGCGAGAGAGATACAGGGAAAAAGAGAGAGGCAGACAGACAGATACAGAACGCGATAGATACAGAGAAAGAGAGAGAGAGAGAGAGAGAGAGAGAGAGAGAGAGAGAGAGAGAGAGAGAGAGACAGATCCAGAGCAAGAGAGATAAAGAGAGAGAGAGACAGACAGATACAGAGCAAGAGAGATAAAGAGAGAGAGAGACAGACAGATACAGAGCGAGAGAGATACAGAGAAAGAGAGAGAGAGACAGACAGATACAGAGCGAGAGATGCAGAGAAATAGAGAGTTGGGTTGGACATGCAATCTGTACTCTCTAACGAAATAGTCGTCAACTCAACACTTCCCAGAATCCTCTGTCTGAGGAAGTTCTCCATTTCACCAAGCCCCAGCAGAAGAATATAACTTTCGTTACAAAGATGCCTTTATGAATATTTCATTCAAACGTCATGGAATAATTCTTAAATGTTAAAATGTTTTAGATTAATGTAGATTACATTGCGAGTCTTCTTTGTGTCTTTTCTTGTAGTACACAGGCAATAAGAGGGGCTTGATTATTGACTCTGTGTCTACAGTATGTATTACAGGATTATCCTTCAATGTCAAACGATGCAAATGTATGTAAAACCACATGCAACCTGGACTGAGGTGACACACACATGCCACTTGTTAATGTATCCCTTACCTCCCCAATCCAACATGCCATGGGTCAGTGACAGATACAGAGAGATATTCAAACCAATGCACTTTGTTATACGGTAGAAATTTTGCCAATCATTCAACTGGATTTGTCTCTCTCTCTCTGTCTGTCTCTTTTCCCTCTGTGATGTTTCCTGTCTCCTGATGTTAAAGATAGCCGCCCGTGTTTGTGTGGGTAATTACCAGGCCTGGGTTACCTTGGCCATGTTTTGTTCTGTTCTGTCGGTAGAACACGATCTCTCTGTTGCTAAGAGAAGAGTTTAGAACACCCACTGACTCTCTCACCCACCACATCACGCCACACACAGAGAAAATGCTTGTTTATTCCCATTCTCTCTGTTCCTCTCTCTCTTTCTCTCTTTCATCCCTGTCTCTCTCTCTCTGAGTGAGTAAGGGTGTGCGTGGTGAATTCAGGGGCAGGCAATGTTTTGTTGCATTTATGGTGTTCATGGAACCGCAGGGAACAGAACAGCCTGTATGTCTGTCTATCAAGCAGGGATGACTCATCAGACTCTGAGAGAGGGAGAGGGAGACAGAGAGAGAGATGGAGAGACAGGAAGCGAACGAGACAAAAGGAGACATACCATACACTGAGAGATAGAGAGGGATAGAAAGAGAGAACAGGAGAAAGAATTAAGTATAATGCGGCAATCAATCACTTCTTATCCAACATGATGATACCTACAGAGGGCCATTGTCACCTATGGAGAAGACGAGTCAAGAGCTGTTGCTGCTGCTGCACCATAATAGATAGCTATCTGATCCAAGAGATGATTTATGACAAAATTAGAACATTGAAATAGACTCTCAGTATCGGCCCCATCAGCATCCTTCATCACTGCCATCATCTTATCAGCAGAACGTAAGAGCTAACAGCTGAATTAGGAGCTGGAGAGGGTATTTTACATAATGCTCTAGGAGTAAAGATCCAGATTTCAGGCTTGGAGATGGTGTTTTGCATGCGGGCCACATTATTGTCAACTCACTGAATCACATTAAAGAGACTGAGTAGTGGAGAGAGCCAGAGAGTCTTTCACTGAATCACATTAAAGGGACTGAGTAGTGGAGAGAGCCAGAGAGTCTTTCACTGAATCACATTAAAGGGACTGAGTAGTGGAGAGAGCCAGAGAATCTTTCACTGAATCACATTAAAGGGACTGAGTAGTGGAGAGAGCCAGAGAGTCTTTCACTGAATCACATTAAAGGGACTGAGTAGTGGAGAGAGCCAGAGAGTCTTTCACTGAATCACATTAAAGAGACAGAGGAGAGTAGATAGCCAGATAGTCTTTCTCTGAATCACATTAAAGAGACTGAGTAGTGGAGAGAGCCAGAGAATCTTTCACTGAATCACATTAAAGGGACTGAGTAGTAGAGAGAGCCAGAGAGTCTTTCACTGAATCACATTAAAAGGACTGAGTAGTGGAGAGAGCCAGAGAGTCTTTCACTGAATCACATTAAAGGGACTGAGTAGTGGAGAGAGCCAGAGAGTCTTTCACTGAATCACATTAAAGGGACTGAGTAGTGGAGAGAGCCAGAGAGTCTTTAACTGAATCACATTAAAGAGACTGAGTAGTGGAGAGAGCCAGAGAGTCTTTCACTGAATCACATTAAAGAGACTGAGTAGTGGAGAGAGACAGAGAGTCTTTCACTGAATCACATTAAAGAGACTGAGTAGTGGAGAGAGACAGAGAGTCTTTCACTGAATCACATTAAAAGACAGAGGAGTGTAGAGAGCCAGAGAGTCTTTCACTGAATCACATTAAAGAGACTGAGTAGTGGAGAGAGACAGAGAGTCTTTCACTGAATCACATTAAAGAGACTGAGTAGTGGAGAGAGCCAGAGTCTTTCACTGAATCACATTAAAGGGACTGAGTAGTGGAGAGAGACAGAGAATCTTTCACTGAATCACATTAAAGGGACTGAGTAGTGGAGAGAGCCAGAGAGTCTTTCACTGAATCACATTAAAGGGACTGAGTAGTGGAGAGAGCCAGAGAGTCTTTCACTGAATCACATTAAAGAGACAGAGGAGAGTAGATAGCCAGATAGTCTTTCTCTGAATCACATTAAAGAGACTGAGTAGTGGAGAGAGCCAGAGAATCTTTCACTGAATCACATTAAAGGGACTGAGTAGTAGAGAGAGCCAGAGAGTCTTTCACTGAATCACATTAAAGAGACTGAGTAGTGGAGAGAGCCAGAGAATCTTTCACTGAATCACATTAAAAGACAGAGGAGTGTAGAGAGCCAGAGAGTCTTTCACTGAATCACATTAAAGGGACTGAGTAGTGGAGAGAGCCAGAGAGTCTTTCACTGAATCACATTAAAGGGACTGAGTAGTGGAGAGAGCCAGAGAGTCTTTCACTGAATCACATTAAAGAGACAGAGGAGAGTAGATAGCCAGATAGTCTTTCTCTGAATCACATTAAAGAGACTGAGTAGTGGAGAGAGCCAGAGAATCTTTCACTGAATCACATTAAAGGGACTGAGTAGTAGAGAGAGCCAGAGAGTCTTTCACTGAATCACATTAAAGAGACTGAGTAGTGGAGAGAGCCAGAGAATCTTTCACTGAATCACATTAAAAGACAGAGGAGTGTAGAGAGCCAGAGAGTCTTTCACTGAATCACATTAAAGAGACTGAGTAGTAGAGAGAGCCAGAGAGTCTTTCACTGAATCACATTAAAGGGACTGAGTAGTGGAGAGAGACAGAGAGTCTTTCACTGAATCACATTAAAGGGACTGAGTAGTGGAGAGAGACAGAGAGTCTTTCACTGAATCACATTAAAGAGACTGAGTGGTCGAGAGAGCCAGAGAGTCTTTCACTGAATTCCAAATCAAAAATGGAATAGGACATGTATTTTCTTAATGATGGAAAACAACGTGTTTAGGTAGTATAGCCTTCCTCAGAATGAGGTGAACGAGGCTGAGGTTAGCCGCGTTCACATTCCCAGTCACGTTCACATTCCAAGCCGAATGCTATAGTCTCTATTTTCTAATATGAAAAAATCTAGATCCACTCTTGAGTCTGGAGAATTCTCCTAAGCTGCCCCAGGTTGAAGTATTAAAGGGCTTTCACCATAACGGCCATGTGCTGAAGAAGCCATGTTTTCCCAATGGAGGGGGAGCTGCAGAGGCACATCACAAGGCTTGGGGTACACAATGTTGCATTAGAAGTAGAATATGCTTAGAAATGTCTAATGTTCCAGTAGCAAACCTCACAGTAAGCCTACGAATGGACATCAGAGTGTGTGTGTCTCTCAGGTCACATAACACGATTTCAGAAGGGTCCGTCAGAGCAGGAGAGGCCACATATGCTGCCACAGATTGTCACCGTGGAAACATCAGCGAGGGTGGACATCCTGAAACTCTGCAACCATAGGCTGGTCCTGTCGCTATGGAGAGGCGGGTGTGGTTAGAGGACGAACACAGTAATATAACAGGCTATAACACACCATAACAGAGTTGTATAACAGGATATGACACACTCTAACAGAGTTATATAACACACTATAACAAAGAGTTATATAACAGGCTATAACACTATAAAAGAGTGTCCGATAACAGGCTATAACACACTATAACATAGTGTTCGTTAACAGACTATAACACACTATAACATAGTGTTCGTTAACAGACTATAACACACTATAACAGTGTTAGATATCAGGTTATAACAGACCATAACAAACTGTTAGATAACAGGCTATAACACTCTATAACAGAGTGTTAGATAACAGGCTATAACAGACTATAACAGAGTGTTAGATAACAGGCTATAACAGACTATAACAGGGTGTTCAAAAACAGGCTATAACACTCTATAACAGTGTTAGATAACAGGCTATAACAGACTATAACAGAGTGTTCAAAAACAGGCTATAACACTCTATAACAGTCTTATATAACAGGCTATAACAGACTATAACAGTCTTATATAACAGGCTATAACAGACGCATAACAGAGTGTTAGATAACAGGTTATAACAGACTATAACAGAGTGTTAGATAACAGGCTATAACACTCTATAACATAGTGTTCGTTAACATGCTATAACACACTATAACAGTGTTAGATATCAGGTTATAACAGACCATAACAAACTGTTAGATAACAGACTATAACAGAGTGTTAGATAACAGGCTATAACACTCTATAACAGAGTGTTAGATAACAGGCTATAATATACTATAACATAGTGTTTGTTAACAGACTATAACACACTATAACAGTGTTAGATATCAGATTATAACAGACCATAACAAACTGTTAGATAACAGGCTATAAAAGACTATAACAGAGTGTTAGATAACAGGCTATAACACTCTATAACATAGTGTTCGTTAACAGGCTATAACACACTATAACAGTGTTAGATATCAGGTGGGGCCGGAGCTGTTGGCCGAGGTAGGAGTAGTCAGGCGGAAGGCATGGCCAGCCGTTGAGAAATGCTTGTTGAAGTTTTCGATAATCATGGATTTGTCGGTGGTGACCGTGTTCCCTAGCCTCAGTGCAGTGGACAGCTGGGAGGAGGTGCTCTTGTTCTCCATGGACTTCACAGTGTCCCAGAACTTTTTGGAGTTGGAGCTACAGGATGCAAACTTCTGCCTGAAGAAGCTGGCCTTAGCTTTCCTGACTGACTGCGTGTATTGGTTCCTGACTTCCCTGAACAGTTGTGCAGTCCGCCAAAGGATGTTTTTGTGCTGGTCGAGAGCAGTCAGGTCTGGAGTGAACCAAGGGCTGTATCTGTTCTTAGTTCTGCATTTTTTGAACGGAGCATGCTTATCTAAAATGGTGAGTAAGTTACTCTTAAAGAATGACCAGGCATCCTCAACTGACGGGATGAGGTCAATGTCCTTCCAGGATACCCGGGCCAGGTCGATTAGAAAGGCCTGCTCACAGAAGTGTTTTAGGGAGCGTTTGACAGTGATGAGGGGTGGTCGTTTGACTGCGGCACCGTAGCGGATACAGGCAATGAGGCAGTGGTCGCTGAGATCCTGGTTGAAGACAGCGGAGGTGTATTTGGAGGGCCAGTTGGTCAGGATGACGTCTATGAGGGTGCCCTTGCTTACAGAGTTAGGGTTGTACCTGGTGGGTTCCTTGATGATTTGTGTGAGATTGAGGGCATCTAGCTTAGATTGTAGGACTGCCGGGGTGTTAAGCATATCCCAGTTTAGGTCACCTAATAGAAAAAACTCTGAAGCTAGATGGGGGGCAATCAATTCACAAATGGTGTCCAGGGCACAGCTGGGAGCTGAGAGGGGTCGGTAAGCAGGCGGCAACAGTGAGAGACTTATTTCTGGAGAGAGTAATTTTCAGAATTAGTAGTTCGAACTGTTTGGGTATGGACCTGGAAAGTATGACATTACTTTGCAGGCTATCTCTGCAGTAGACTGCAACTCCTCCCCCTTTGGCAGTTCTATCTTGACGGAAGATGTTATAGTTGGGTATGGAAATCTCTGAATTTTTGGTGGCCTTCCTGAGCCAGGATTCAGACACGGCAAGGACATCAGGGTTAGCAGAGTGTGCTAAAGCAGTGAGTAAAACAAACTTAGGGAGGAGGCTTCTGATGTTGACATGCATGAAACCAAGGCTTTTTCGATCACAGAAGTCAACAAATGAGGGTGCCTGGGGACATGCAGGGCCTGGGTTTACCTCCACATCACCTGTGGAACAGAGAAGGAGTAGTATGAGGGTGCGGCTAAAGGCTATCAAAACTGGTCGCCTAGAGCGTTGGGGACAGAGAATAAGAGGAGCAGGTTTCTGGGCATGGTAGAATATATTCAGGGCATAATGCGCAGACAGGGGTATGGTGGGGTGCGGGTATGGCAGAGTTAAGCCCAGGCACTGGGTGATGATGAGAGAGGTTGTATCTCTGGACATGCTGGTTGTAATGGGTGAGGTCACCGCATATGTGGGAGGTGGGACAAAGGAGGTATCAGGGGTATGAGGAGTGGGACTAGGGGCTCCATTGTGAACTAAAACAATGATAACTAACCTGAGCAACAGTATACAAGGCATATTGACATTTGAGAGAGACATACAGCGAGGCATACAGTAATCACAGGTGTTGTATTGGGAAAGCTAGCTAAAACAGTGGGTGAGACAACAGCTAATCAGCTAGCATAACAACAGCAGGTAAAATGGCATTGACTAGGCAACGGGGCCGACAGATAAAGCAAACAAGCATAATGGAGTACCGTGATTAATGGACAGTCCAGCGTGCATCAGCTATGTAGCCAAGTGATCAGAGGCTATAACAGACTATAACAGATAGTGTTCATTAACAGACTATAACAGACTATAACAGAGTGTTAGATAAAGGCTATAACACTCTATAACAGAGTGTTAGATAACAGGCTATAACAGACTATAACAGAGTGTTAGATAACAGGCTATAACAGACTATAACAGGGTGTTCAAAAACAGGCTATAACACTCTATAACAGTGTTAGATAACAGGCTATAACAGACTATAACAGAGTGTTAGATAACAGGCTATAACACACTATAACAGTCTTATATAACAGGCTATAACAGACATATAACAGAGTGTTAGATAACAGGCTAAAACAGACTATAACAAAGTGTTAGATAACAGGCTATAACACACTATAACAGTCTTATATAACAGCCTATAACAGACACATAACAGAGTGTTAGATAACAGGCTATAACACACTATAACAGTCTTATATAACAGGCTATAACAGACACATAACGGAGTGTTAGATAACAGGCTATAACACACTATAACAGTCTTATATAACAGGCTATAACAGACACATAACAGAGTGTTAGATAACAGGCTATAACACACTATAACAGTCTTATATAACAGGCTATAACAGACACATAACAGAGTGTTAGATAACAGGCTATAACACACTATAACAGTCTTATATAACAGGCTATAACAGACACATAACAGAGTGTTAGATAACAGGCTATAACACTCTATAACAGAGTGTTAGATAACAGGCTATAACAGACTATAACAGTCTTATATAACAGGCTATAACAGACACATAACAGAGTGTTAGATAACAGACTAAAACAGACTATAACAGTGTTAGATAACAGGACACAGAGAAAATGGCGCTGACAGATAGGGCTGCCGCGCTTCTAGCTCTTAGGAAACTTTGCATTTATTTTTTATGTGTTATTACATTATTAGCCCAGGAAATGTTTTGTGTTATTACATACTGCCATAAAAGCTTTTGGATATCAGTGTGACGGTAACTTATCAGCATTATCAGCATTACGATCAGGAATATGACTTTCCCAAATTGGATCCTTTGTTCGTACCCTCCAGAGGCTGACCCAAACACAGCCGGCAGAAAAGAGGTGCTCGGACTCGTCTTCTAGTCCGACTCAGGAGGCGCGCACACCGCCCACCGCTTCTGAGTATATTACTGGCGAATGTTCAGTCTCTGGATAATAAAGTTGACAAGCTCAGGGCGAGGATTTCCTTCCAGAGAGACATCAGGGATTGTAACATACTTTGTTTCACGGAAAGATGGATCTCTCAGGATATACTGTCTGAGTCCGTACAGCCAGTTGGGTTCTCAGTTCATCAGACAGGAATAAATATCTCTCCGGAAAGAAGAAGGGTGGGGGTGTATGTTTCATGATTAACTACTTATGGTGTGATTGTGACAACATACAGAAACTCAAGTCCTTTTGTTCACCCAACCTAGAATACCTCCGATCGTATTACCTCCCAAGAGAATTCTCTTCAGTTATAGTTACAACCAGGTATATTCCCCCTTAAGTTGATACCAAGACGGCCCTCAAAGATCTTCACTGGACTTTATGAAAACTGGATACCACATATCCTGAGGCCAAATTTATTGTAGCTGGGGATTTTAACAAAGTCAATTTGAAGAAAACGCTACAGAAATTCCTGTAGTACTGTAGTACTCGTAATGCTAAAACACTCAACCACTGCAACTCCATCTTCCGGGATGCCTACAAGGCCCTCCCCTGCCCTCCCTTCGGGAAATCTGATCACGACACCATTTTGCTCATCACTTCCTATAGGCAGAAACTCAAAGAGGAAGTACCCGTGCGAAGAACTATTCAACGCTGGTCTCACCAATCGGAAGATTATTTTGATTACGTGGACTGGGAAATGTTCCAGGTAGCCTCTGAGAATAACATAGACAAATACACTGATAAGGTGACTGAGTTTATCAGGAAGTGTATAGGAGATGTTGTGGTCCTTCTGTAGCTCAGTTGGTAGAGCATGGCGCTTGTAACGCCAGGGTAGTGGGTTCGATTCCCGGGACCACCCATACGTAGAATGTATGCACACATGACTGTAAGTCGCTTTGGATAAAAGCGTCTGCTAAATGGCATATATATTATATTATGTTGTACCCACTGTGACTATTAAAACCTACCCGAACCAGAAACCGTGGGTAGATGGCAGCATCACTGACGATCTGAAATGGTCCACCCACACAGACAGTGTGGTGAAGAAGGCGGCTGAAGAAACAGGAGGCTGAAGAAACTTGGCTTGGCACCTAAAACTTCACAAACTTTTACAGATGCACATTTGAGCGAATACTGTTAAAATGTATCACCGCCTAGTACGGCAACTGCTGTTTTTACTACTGTTTTTCCTATTTTGTTGCATTACAACCTGTAATTTAAATAGATTTTTATTTGGATTTCATGTAATGGACATACGCACAATAGTCCAAATTGGTAAAGTGAAATGAAAAAAATAACTTGTTCAAAAACAATCTGAAACATTTCAAATGGAAAAGTGGTGGGTGCATATGTATTCACACCCTTTGCTATGAAGCCCCGAAATAAGATCTGGTGCAACCAATTACCTTCAGAAGTCACATAATTAGTTAAATAAAGTCCACCTGTGTGCAATCTAAGTGTCACATGAGCTGTCACATGATCTCAGTATATATACACCTGTTCTGAAAGGCCCCAGAGTCTGCAACACAAATAAGTAAGGGGCACCACCAAGCAAGCTGCACCATGAAGACCAGAAGGTCTCCAAACAGGTCAGGGACAAAGTTGTGGAGAAGTACAGATCAGGGATGGGTTATAAAAAAATATCAGAAACTTTGAACATCCCACCGAGCACCATTAAATCCATTATTAAAAATTGGAAAGAATATGGCACCACAACAAACCTGCCAAGAGAGGGCCGCCCACCAATACTTACAAACCAGGCAAGGAGGGCATTAATCAGAGAGTCAACAAAGAGACCAAAGGTAACCCTGAAGGATCTGCAAAGCTCCACAGCGGACATTGGAGTATCTGTCCATAGGACCACTTTAAGCCGTACACTCCACAGCGCTGGGCTTTACGGAAGAGTGGGCAGAAGAAAAACATTGCTTAAAGAAAGAAATAGCAAACACATTTGGTGTTCGCCAAAAGGCATATGGGAGACTCCCCAAACATATGGAAGAAGGTACTCTGGTCAGATGAGACTAAAATTTAGCTTTTGGGCCCATCAAGGAAAACGCTATGTCTGGTGCAAACCCAACACCTCTCATTACCCTGACAATACCATAATGGTGGTGGCAGCATCATGCTGTGGGGATGTTTTTCATCGACAGGGACTGGGAAACTGGTCAAAATTGAAGGAATGATGGCTGACGCTAAATACAAGGAAATTCTTGAGGGAAACCTTTTTCAGTCTTCCAGAGATTTGAGACTGCGACGGAGGTTCACCTTCCAGCAGGGAAATGACCCTAAGCATACTGCTAAAGCAACACTCGAGTGGTTTGAGGGGAAACATTTAAATGGCTTGGAATGGCCCAGTCAAATCCCAGACCTCAATCCAATTGAAAATTTGTGGTATGACTTAAAGATTTCTGTACACCAGCGGAACCCATCCAACTTGGAGGAGATGGAGCAGTTTTGCCTTGAAGAATGGGCAAAAATCCCAGTGGCTAGATGTGCCAAGCTTATAGAGACATACCCCAAGAGACTCGCAATTGTAATTTCTGCAAAAGGTGGCTCTATAAAGTATTGCCTTTGGGGGGGGGGGGATTATTTATGCATGCTTAAGTTTTCAGTTTTTTGTCTTATTTCTTGTTTGTTTCACAATAAAAAAGATGTTGTATCTTCAAAGTGGTAGTAGGCATGTTGTGTAAATCAAATGATACAAATCCCCCAAAAATATATTTTTATTCCAGGTTGTAAGGCAATAAAATAGGAAAAATGCCAAGGGGGGTGAACACTTTCGCCAGGCACTGTAACTATCTCACTAGATGTCTCAGCCTCCAGTACTTATGCTGCAGTAGTTTATGTGTCGGGGGGCAAGAGCAGTCTGATATATCTGGAGTATTTCTCCTGACTTATCGGGTGTTCTGTGTGAATTTAAGTATGCTCTCTCTAATTCTCTCTTTTTCTCTCTTTCTTTCTTTCTCTCTCTCAGAGGACCTGAGCTCTAGAACCATGCCTCAGGACTGCCTGGCCTGATGAATGCTTTCTGTCCCCAGTCCACCTGGTCATGCTGCTGCTCCAGTTTTAGCTGTTCTGCCTGCGGCTATGGAACCCTGACCTGTTCACCAAACGTGCTACCTGTCCCAGACCTGCTGTTTTCAACTCTCTAGACAGCAGGAGCGGTAGACATACTCTGAATTATCGGCTATGAAAAGCCAACTGACATTTAGTCCTGAGATGCTGACCTGTTGCTCCCGCTACAACCACTGTGATTATTGTTATTTGACCCTGCTGGTCATCTATGAACATTTGAACATCTTCGCCATGTTCTGTTATAATCTCCACCCGGCACAGCCAGAAGAGGACTGGCCACCCCTCATAGCCTGGTTCTTCTCTAGGTTTCTTCCTAGGTTCTGGCCTTTCTAGGGACTTTTTCCTAGCCACCGTGCTTCTACACCTGCATTGCTTGCTGTTTGGGGTTTTAGGCTGGGTTTCTGTACAGCACTTTGTGACATCAGCTGATGTAAGAAGGGCTTTATAAATACATTTTAATTATTGATTGATTGATGTAAACATCTCTCTTATCAACAAAAACACTGTTTCCGATGTCCATTTCTTTAGAAACAACACATTGTGACTGTATGATAGGAGAAAGGCAAAAGTGTGATATGTCCAAACCTACACATTTTGAAAGTAATTTGTCAAAAATAGGACTTAATTGTCCTATTCCTGTACTGAAAAACAACATCAGTGCAGTAGACACCAACCCACACCTGACAGCCAATCGTTAGCCCCTGTGAGGTGGGAACATTGGAACAGAAGTGGCACTGGTGACATTAAATGAACGTACCCTAACAGCCTGTACAGTAGAGGGAGTTGAAAGGGGCAGCTCCAGCTGTAACGCCCGGGGTGTAGTGGAGGAAGAAGTCAGGCACAGGAAGCAGAGAGTTCAGGGTAGCGCTACTTTATTTGCACCACAACGGTGAAATGACGCCAACTCAAACAAATGCCCCAAACACGGGGAACTTAAACAGTCCAGCAAAATACACGGACAACTGTGACCTACAGCCGTGTACAACATGTACACTGAAAACAATCCCGCACCAGAGGCGCCACCGCGGTGAAATGCCCAACCAGAACCTCCCCTATAGGTTCAGGTTTTGCGGCCGGAGTCCGCACCTTTGGCTTTCTATTTTGGTTTGGTCAGGGCGTGAGTTTGGGTGGGCATTCTATGTGTTTTTTCCATGTTTTCTATTTCTATGTGTTTGGCCTGGTGTGGTTCCCAATCAGAGGCAGCTGTCAATCGTTGTCTCTGATTGAGAACCATACTTAGGTAGCCTTTTCCCACCTGTGTTTTGTGGGTAATTATTTTTCTGTGTGTGTTTGTGTGCACCTCGGTTGCGTCACGTTCTTTGCTGTTTACCTGTTTTTGGGGGGTGTTATTTCGGTTTCACTTTCATTAAAAGATGTGGAACTACATGCACGCTGCGCCTTGGTTGATTTATGACAGGGAGTTTGAAGATAGTGAGCGTGACACCAGCTTCAAACAGACTGTGGAATACTGCATTTGTGCCAGTGGTGTAAAGGTCTTAAGTAAAAATACTTTAAAGTACTACTTTAAAAAAATATATTTGACCTTTATTTATACAAGCTTCTTCCCATTGAGATAACATCTCTTTTCCGTAATTGATATTTATTTACTGACCTGACTTAAAAAAAACAGAGATAAAATGACATTTGACCTAATATGGCCTTATAAATCAGTGTATACCAGTGTTTAAGCCTACGCAAGGTCAATGATGACCAGCCAACAGCGCTGTAGAGATCACAATGATGTGTTAGACGTTTCTGATTGGTAATGAACCTGAGGGCTGCATGATACACTGAATCAAGTGCTCTCAGGGTAGTAGCTGAGGCCTGCATATATATAACATCACTAAAATCTAATAACCGACAGTCATGTACATTGTACCAGCTCCTTCCTGGCCTCAAAAGAAAAACAAGCCTTATGCCGTTAATAAAATCTGATTTTCAGCTTGAGCTTCCTTATCAAGTTCTCTTCATGCACAGTGAAGCTCAGCTTATCATCAACCCACACACCCAAATATATGTACACTTTAACTTGCGCTATAGTATGTCCAGCCAATGTAGCAATGACATGATTTGTAACATGCCTGGCATTTGAAAATACCATGCATTTTGTTTTACCCGAATTTAGAATCAGCTTTAAATCATACAGATTCTGTTGTATGATGTTAAATGCTCTTTGGATATTTTCAATAGCTAAAGATAAACTACTACCACTTGAATAAAGAACAGTATCATCTGCATAAAAATGAACATCCGCTGTTTCAATCATTGTTTTTTGGGGTATCTGTGCTTTAATTTAATATTTAGATTTGTGACGACTTTTACTTTTATCTCACTACATTTCTAAAGAAAATAATGTACTTTTTACTCCATACATTTACACTGACACCCAAAAGGACTAGTTACAATTACAATGCTCAGCAGGACATTTTTGTTCTATCCAATTCACACACGTATCAAGAGAACATCCCTGGTCATCTCAACTGCCTCTGATCTGGCCGACTCACTAAACACAAATGCTTCTTTTGTAAATGATGGCGTGTTGGAGTGTGCCCTTGGCTATCTGTAAATAAAAAACAAGAATGGTGGTGTCTGGTTTGCTTAATATAAGGAATGTGACATGATTTATACTTTTACTTTTGATACTTAAGTATATTTTAGCAATTACATTTATTTTAGCAATTATATTTAAAACCAAACACTTTTAGACTTTTACTCAAGTAGAATTTTAGTGGCTGACTCACTTTCACTTGAGTCATTTTCTATTAATGTAGCTTTACTTTTACTCAAGTATGACAATTGGGTCCTTTTTCCACCACTCGTTTGCGCGCACACACACACATGTACACACACTTGAGCTGCGGTAAACAGTCTCAGTTTCAAGTTATTGATGTTTCATTGACTTTGGAACAGCTGCTATTCCATTTGGTGGTGATGATTATATACCACTATTGTGAACGTGGCAGAGAAGAGTGGAGTTGCTCTTTGGACCGTTGTGGTGAAATATGGAGAAAATTCTACTTGCCTGTTGATGCAGCCACTATTGCTCGCTTGTCTCTACCCAGTGTTGGAATTCAATGTGTTTGTAAGTTGGAAGTGCATATTCCAGGAGAAACTGAGCCATGTGTTGTCTTTCAGGTTGAGCTAATGCAGGAGTCACCAACCCGTTGATCGCGGTTGACAAGTCGATCCTGGAAGCATTCCAAGTCGATCGCAAAATCAGAAAAAAAATCCTCAACGTCGAAATGTTTTAATTTATGAATTCATATTTATGAATTTAATTTCAAATGCGCCATGTGTGATCCCTGTGTGTAGTGGTGGCAGGGAAGGGTATATCTGGCCATTCAAATACAGTTTCTAGGTATAACGTCTGACAAATTACGCCCCTAACTCCCACCTTAACTAGCTCAGTCATTTGTTGTAACGCTCACGATAGCTATCAAGCTAACGATACGCAAGCTAACGAAACGATGGTGGAGGCACAACGGAAAAAGCAAAACACTTATCATTTTCATGTAGAATAGGAACACGATTTTCTGTTCCCCCGTAGTTAAGGACAAAAGGATTTGCCTGATTTGTCACCAGGCTGTAGCACTCACAAAAAGGGGTAACGTGTTGCTCAAGTCTGTATTGAAAGCACAGCAGTTGCTTTTTACCAAACCGACAGCTAAAAGTAAGCTAAAAACAGAGGCATCCTTCCGTGTCAGCTATCTCTTGGCTAAACATGAGAACCCGTTCATCGTTGGAGAGTTATACAAGGAGGCAATGACCTTTGCCGCAGAGACGTTATTCAAAGAATTCAAAAACAAAGAGGACATTAAAAATGCTATCGGAAGTGTGCCACTTGGCCCAGCCACTGTCACAAGAAGGGTAGAGTCGTTATTGGAGGACGTGAATCAACAGGTGCTCAAGAATGTATCACTTTGTGAGTGCTTTTCTCTGCAGTTTGACGGATCCCAGGATATGACAGACACTGCACAGCTGATGGTGTTTGTTCGCATGGATTTTACGGATTCAACTACTGAGGAGTCTTTTCTTACCCTTTTATCATTAAAACGGAGGACAAGAGGAGAGGACATTTACAAGGAGTTTAAACATCATGTGCATGATAACAGCATTCCCATTCATAAGCTGGTTGCGATCACTACAGACGGGGCATTGCGTGGGGTGCATTCGGGCTTCGTTGCACTGTGCCGTTAGGGTCCCGATTTCCCAGAGTTTTTGAACTATCACTGTGTAATCCATCAGCAAGCACTTGCTAGTAAGGTAGTGAACTTGTCTCATGTCATGACACTTGTCGTTATGATTGTTAATTTTATTTGCGCAAAAGGACTTCAGCATCGCTTGTTTAAATCTATATTAGATGAGCTTGATGCCGCACACGGTGACCTGGTTCTCCACGCTTGCGTAAGGTGGTTGAGTCGCAGGAAAGTACTGCAGCGATTTGTTGACTTGCTGCCCGAGATCAAATCATTTCTGGAGTCACGAAATGAGGAGCACCAGGAACTGTCTGATGATGCATGGCTGCTAGACTGAGGTTTCCTCACGGACATAACAGCCACTGAACCAGCTCAACTATGAGCTTCAGGGAAAAGACAAAGACGTGGTCCACATGATCAGCGCTGTCAATGCCTTTAAGGCCAAGGTGGGTGTGTGGGCCTCCCAGCCTTTAAGGCCAAGGTGGGTGTGTGGGCCTCTCATCCTTTAAGGCCAAGGTGGGTGTGTGGGCCTCCCAGCCTTTAAGGCCAAGGTGGGTGTGTGGGCCTCTCATCCTTTAAGGCCAAGGTGGGTGTGTGGGCCTCCCAGCCTTTAAGGCCAAGGTGGGTGTGTGGGCCTCCCAGCCTTTAAGGCCAAGGTGGGTGTGTGGGCCTCCCAGCCTTTAAGGCCAAGGTGGGTGTGTGGGCCTCTCATCCTTTAAGGCCAAGGTGGGTGTGTGGGCCTCCCAGCCTTTAAGGCCAAGGTGGGTGTGTGGGCCTCCCAGCCTTTAAGGCCAAGGTGTGTGTGTGGGCCTCCCAGCCTTTAAGGCCAAGGTGGGTGTGTGGGCCTCCCAGCCTTTAAGGCCAAGGTGGGTGTGTGGGCCTCCCAGCCTTTAAGGCCAAGGTGGGTGTGTGGGCCTCCCAGCCTTTAAGGCCAAGGTGGGTGTGTGGGCCTCCCAGCCTTTAAGGCCAAGGTGGGTGTGTGGGCCTCTCATCCTTTAAGGCCAAGGTGGGTGTGTGGGCCTCTCATCCTTTAAGGCCAAGGTGGGTGTGTGGGCCTCCCAGCCTTTAAGGCCAAGGTGGGTGTGTGGGCCTCCCAGCCTTTAAGGCCAAGGTGGGTGTGTGGGCCTCCCAGCCTTTAAGGCCAAGGTGGGTGTGTGGGCCTCCCAGCCTTTAAGGCCAAGGTGGGTGTGTGGGCCTCCCAGCCTTTAAAGCCAAGGTGGGTGTGTGGGCCTCAGCTGAGGAATGGAAGGCTGGTGCACTTCCCAAACCTGGAGAAAATGTTGCAAAACATCAGAAACTAAAAGATGCTTTTCTCCTGCAAGAATTCTGTTCCCACCTGGAGAAACTGGCATCTGAATTCAACAGGTGTTTTCAGGAGTTAAATGACATAGGGGAGGTTGTTGCATTCATCTCAAACCCTTTGCTCCCCAGTGAGATTGAGGAGGTGTCTGCCAAATTCCCGCAAGTATTTGCTTTACCCATCGGAGTTGACATTGAGATAATTGAATTGCAAAATGACATCGAGTTGAAAGCAAGATCAAGAGACAGTGACTTTTGGGGTCTTGTAAACACCAAAAAGTTCCCCCTCCTTTCATCCTGCGCACTTAAGGTGAAGGCCTACTTTGGGTCAACACATCTCTGTGAGATGGCCCTTTCACAGATGAAAATAATCAAGACAAAGAACAGGTCTTGTCTCACTAATAGACATCTCACAGACAGCGTCAGACTTGCTGTGTCAAACTGTAAGCCAGTTTGAAATCTGTTGTAGGCTATGTTGTTTACAAAATTATATGATCTGTGTTGTATGCTGTTCTAAAATGGAAAGTGAAACAGTACTGTACATGATTGGCTTAGGCCTGTAATTGATTGATTGATTATTGAGGTTATATATGAGTGGTGAATGAGTAATAGGCCTGTAATTGATTGATTATTGAGGTTATATATGAGTGGTGAATCAGTAATAGGCCTGTAATTGACTGATTATTGAGGTTATATATGAGTGGTGAATGAGTAATAGGCCTGTAATTGACTGATTATTGAGGTTATATATGAGTGGTGAATCAGTAATAGGCCTGTAATTGACTGATTATTGAGGTTATATATGAGTGGTGAATCAGTAATAGGCCTGTGGAAATATTGAACAATGTAATATGACTGTTATAAAATGTTGAATGATTGTTGCACTTACTTCTGATTATACTATTTGTATAATTAAATGAATACTTTGCTTGTGACGCACAGGTAAAAAAATAAAGAATGTCAAAGTGGAACAACATTGTGGCCTTGTTTTGTCATCAAGTGGTAGATCTTGGTTTACATTTGGACTTGGGATGTGATCTTAGGCTTGAAAAGGTTGGTGACCACTGAGTTAATGCAATTGGGTGACAATAACAGTACACCTGACACAAGGTGCAAATATCTGGTGACACAATCACCGCTTTCAGATGAGAACTATCAGGTACTATTAGGTACCTGTTGTAGTGAATGTAAGCAGAGGGCTTGGATGTAACATATCAGTGATTTTTAAGTATACAGAATATATAGAAACAAACAAACGTGCAAAAAGTAACAACTGCTCATGTCCTAGGACATAGCTAGTCATAACAGCGTTGGCTCTGTGTGAAGTGTTCAATTATGACAAGGCTGTAGAGATAATGTCTGAGCAGAGAGCACACACACACACACACACACACACACACACACACACACACACACACACACACACACACACACACACACACACACACACACACACACACAGGGCCCCAGAGGTAGAATGTTTGCGTTTCCTGTAATCTGAGTGTCCGTTCTCTAAAAGATGATGTAACAAGATGCCAGCCTTTAATGAAGCACAGTTAGAGCCACTGGAACATCTATCTGTAGTGTGTGTGTGTGTGTGTGTGTATGCACCTGTGTCTGTCTCTGCGTGCATGTGTACAGTCCTTTCTTCCATACGTCGGTGGCTATACATTTCACATGGGGCTAAATGTAATGGGTAAGGGTGTGTCTGTCTCCTTGCTAACTACGGATGTGTCTAGAATAAACATGAGCTTTTATTGCATCATGCTCTCCTGCAGATAGCTTTACAAGG
Organism: Oncorhynchus keta; assembly: GCF_023373465.1. Classification (NCBI taxonomy): domain Eukaryota; kingdom Metazoa; phylum Chordata; class Actinopteri; order Salmoniformes; family Salmonidae; genus Oncorhynchus; species Oncorhynchus keta. The sequence continues at coordinate 28,268,873 of NC_068428.1, forward strand.
TCACCAAGACGTGGCACTCTACCAAGACACATAACTCCTTACCCCTGAATCTCTGACCAAGGACATTGTGTGAGTGAGGCAACAGACAGGTTCCAAGAATGTGCCAAGCTGAATTCCTAGAGAAAGGAAACAACCTGATAGTCTGACCTTGTCTTTATTCACTTTTCTTTGGTATCCCTCTCCGCTCCGCTCCTCTCCTCTTCCCCCCTCTCCTCTCCTCTCTGCTCCTCTCCTCTCCGCTCCTCTCCACTCCGCTCCCCCACTCTCCTCTCCTCTCCACTTTCCCCCTCTCCTCTCCTCTCCGCTTCCCCCTCTCCTCTCCACTCTGCTTCCCCCTCTCCTCTCCTCTCCTCTCCTCTCCTCTCCTCTCCTCTCCTCTCCTCTCCTCTCCTCTCCCTCCCCCTCTCCTCTCCTCTCCACTTCCCCCTCTCCTCTCCTCTCCTCTCCTCTCCTCTCCTCTCCTCTCCTCTCCTCTCCTCTCCTCTCCCTCCTCTCCTCTCCTCTCCTCTCCGCTCCACCCCTCTCCTCTCCTCTCCTCTCCTCTCCTCTCCTCTCCTCTCCGCTCCTCTCCTCTCTCTCCTCTCCTCTCCTCTCCTCTCCTCTCCTCTCTGCTTCCCCCTCTCCTCTCCTCTCCTCTCCTCTCCTCTCCTCTCCGCTCCCCCTCTCCTCTCCTCTCCGCTCCCCCTCTCCTCTCCTCTCCGCTTCCCCCTCTCCTCTCCTCTCCGCTCCCCCTCTCCTCTCCTCTCCTCTCCTCTCCGCTTCCCCCTCTCCTCTCCGCTCCCCCTCTCCTCTCCTCTCCGCTCCCCCCTCCTCTCCTCTCCGCTTCTCCCCTCTCCTCTCCGCTCCCCCCTCTCCTCTCCTCTCCGCTCCCCCTCTCCTCTCCTCTCCTCTCCCCCTCTCCTCTCCGCTCCCCCTCTCCTCTCCTCTCCTCTCCGCTTCCCCCTCTCCTCTCCTCTCAGCTTCCCCCTCTCCTCTCCTCTCCACTTCCCCGCTCTCCTCTCCGCTGCCCCCCTCTCCTCTCCTCTCCGCTCCCCTCCCTCTCCTCTCCTCTCCTCTCCTCTCCTCTCCCTCTCCTCTCCGCTCCCTCTCCTCTCCTCTCCTCTCCGCTCCCCCCCTCTCTGCTTCCCCCCTCTCCATTACAACAGCGTGTAATTCCATGACAGCATGTTCTTGTGAAGTAGATTTGTTTTATCTAAATGAGAATAACCTGGACAAATAAAGCTTGACCAAGATCCTGAACAGCCAGGGAAAAACTATAGTGTGGTTACTGTAGGTTCTCTGTGTATGTGAGTTACTGTCAGAAGGCTTCTTCTTACTTCCTTGGCCTTGGATCAATGGTGAACATAGCCAGACCACAGTATGTCTGTATCTTGGCTCGCCAGATGACTATCTTCCTTCCCAAGTGCCAAAACTGTTCCAGGCACTTGGAGGAATTATAAAGACAACTGCTGTGTGTGTGTGTGTGTGTGTGTGTGTGTGTGTGTGTGTGTGTGTGTGTGTGTGTGTGTGTGTGTGTGTGTGTGTGTGTGTGTGTGTGTGTGTGTGTGTGTGTGTGTGTGTGTGTACGATACCAGTCAAATGTTTGGACACACCTACACATTCCAGGGTTTTTCTTTATTTTTACTATTTTCTGCATTGTAGAATAATGGTGAAGACATTAAAACTATGAAATAACACATATGGAATCACGTAGTAACCAAAAAAGTGTAAAACAAATCAAAATATTTGAGATTCTTCAAAGTAGCCACCCTTTGCCTTGATGACAGCTTTGCACACTCTTGGCATTCCCTCAACCAGCTTCATGAGGTAGTCACCTGGAATGCATTTCAAGTAACAGGTGTGACTTGTTCAAAGTTCATTTGTGGAATTTATTTCCTTAATGTGTTTGACCCAATCAGTTGTGTTGTGACAAGGTAGGGGTGGAATACAGAAGATAGCCCTATTTGGTAAAAGACCAAGTCCATATTATGGCAAGAACATCTCAAATAAGCTAAAAGAAACAACAGTCCATCATTACTTTAAGACATAAAGGTCAGTCAATCCAGAAAATGTCAAACTTTGAAAGTTCCTTCAAGTGCATTTGCAAAAACCCTCCAGCGCTATGATGAAACTGGCTCTCATGAGGACCGCCACAGGAAAGGAAAACCCAGAGTTACCTCTGCTGCAGAGGGTAAGTTCATTATAGTTACCAGTGTTACGTTCTTGTAACGGCGTTCTTCGTTTGTCGAAAGAGAGTCGGACCGAAATGCAGCGTGGTAGTTACTCATGTCTTTAATGAATGAATCGCGGTACATGAAATAACTGATACAAATACAAAACAACAAAACGGAACGTGAAACCTAATTACAGCCTATCTGGTGAAACTACACAGAGACAGGAACAATCACCCACGAAATACAAAGTGAAACCCAGGCTACCTAAATACGGTTCCCAATCAGAGACAACAAGAATCACCTGACTCTGATTGAGAACCGCCCCAGGCAGCCAAGCCTAAACTAGACACACCCCTAATCAACCACAATCCCAATGCCTACAAAACCCCAATACGACAACACAATAAACCCATGTCACACCCTGGCCTGAACAAATAATTAAAGAAAACACAAAATACTAAGACCAAGGCGTGACAGTTCTTCGTTGGAATGAGACCAAAGCGCAGCGTGGAAAGTGTACATCTTTCTTTCTTTTTTGATGAACACCAAAAAACAACAAAAGATAAACGAATGTAAAGTTCTGCAGGGCTATACAGCTACTGCGCAAAAACAAGATCCCACAAACTCAGGTGGAAGACAGGCTGCCTAAGTATGATTCCAATCCGAGACAATGATAGACAGTTGCCTCTGATTGGGAACCATACCCGGCCAACAAAGAAATAGAAAACTAGAATGCCCAACCAAATCACACCCTGACCTAACCAAATAGGCTCTCTAAGGTCAGGGCGTTTACAACCAGCCTCAGAAATTACAGCCCAAATGAATGTTTCACAGAGTTCAAGTAACAGACACATCTCAACATCAACTGTTCAAAGGAGACTGCGTGAATCCTGTCTTCATGGTCGAATTTCTGCAAAGAAACCACTACTAAAAGACACCAATAAGAATAATAGACTTGCTTGGATGAAGAAACACGAGCAATGTACAATAGACGGGTGGAAATCTGTTCTTTGGTCTGATGAATCCAAATTTGAGATTTTTGGTTCCAACCGCCATGTCTTTGTGAGATGCAGAGTAGGTGAACGGATGATATCTGCATGTGTGGTTCCATCGTGAAGCATGGAGGTGTTATGGTGTGGGGGTGCTTTGTTGGTGACACTGTTGCTGATTTATTTTGAATTCAAGGCACATTTAACCAGCATGGCTAACACAGCATTCTGCAGCGATACGCCATTCCATCTGGTTTGCGCTTAGTGTGACTATCATTTGTTTTTCAACAGGACAATGACCCAACACACCTCCAGGCTGTGTAAGGGCTACTTGACCAAGAAGGAGAGTGATGGAGTGCTGCATCAGATGACCTGGCCTTCACAATCACCCAACCTCAACCCAATTGAGATGGTTTGGGATGAGTTGGACTGCAGAGTGAAGGAAAAGCACCCAACAAGTGCTCAGCATATGTGGGAACTCCTTCAAGTATGTTGGAAAAGCATTCCAGGTGAAAAACTATATATTGATTTGTTTAACACTTATTATACTACATAATTCCATATCTGTTATTTCATAGTTTCGATATCTTCACTATTATTCTACAATGTCAAAAACTCCTTGAATGAGTAGATGTGTCCAAACTTTTGACTGGTATTGTATGTGTGTGTGTGTGCGTAAGCTTGCATGTTGTGAGTGCTTTGTGTGTGTGTGTGTGTGTGTGTGTGCGTGCGTGCGTGCGTGCGTGCGTGTGTCTGTGTGTGTGTGTGTGTGTGTGTGTGTGTGTGTGTGTGTGTGTGTGTGTGTGTATGTGTGTGTGTGTGTGCGTGCGTGTGTGTGTCTGTGTCTGTGTGTGTGTGTGTGTGTGTGTGCGTGCGTGTGTGTCTGTGTGTGGTTGTGTGTGTGTGTGTGTGTGTGTGCGTGTCTGTGTGTGTGTGCGTGTGTGTGTGTGTGTGTGTGTGTGTGTGTGTGTGTGTGTGTGTGTGTGTGTGCGTGCGCGCGTCTGTGTGTGCGTGCGTGCGTGCGTGCGTGCGTGCGTGTGTGTGTGTGTGCGTGTATGTGTGTGTATGTGTCTGTGTGTGTGTGTGTGTGTGTGTGTGTGTGTGTGTGTGTGTGTGTGTGTGTGTGTGTGTGTGTGTGTGTGTGTGTGTGTGTGTGTGTGTGTGTGTGTGTGTGTGTGTGTGTGCGTGCGTGTGTCTGTGTGTGCATGCGTGTGTGTGTGCATATCTGTGTGCTGATGAGTCATTGAGAAGGGGTTGTTCTGGAACAAGAGTGAAAACCCACAGGGATGTGCTCCATTAAGCAGGAAGGAACTTCACAGAGATGAATATAAACGTTATTAACATTATAAATGTTCAACATGTTTCTCCAGACACTTAACCTTTCTCTTTGCTTCCTGGATGGATTGTCTATATTCTCTGTTATGTTCCAGCGTCCATTTTAGATATTAATTATACATGTCTTTCAAAAGAGAACCCTTCCAAACTTTAAATGGGGACTTCTATTAACCCAGAGAATGAGTGAGTGAGTGTCTTGTGTTCTGGCGATGGGTTGTAGCTGTTCAGTGTTCCTTGTCTGGTGGATTGGTGGCCATCTGGCTTGGGACAGTAAACCAACCCTGAAGAAAGGAAATGCAGATAAGATATCATCCACAGGAGGCAGCTGAGGTGATGACGGCTCATAGTAATGGCTGGAATGGAGTGAATGGAATGGTATCAAGTAATAGGAAACAATGTGTTTGATGCAATTCCATTTACTTCATTGCAGCCATTTCTATGAGCCCGTCCTCCCCAATTAAGGTGCAACCAGACGCCTGTGATATCATCATATGATTAATGTTGTTTTGGGGGATTGTACAGTTTAGTAGATTCCCATGGGATTTCCATGCTGTGCTGTCATGATAATACTATGCTCCTACCATAGGCATTGAGTATGTATGTTGTGTTACCCTGTGTGTGTGTGTGTGTGTGTGTGTGTGTGTGTGTGTGTGTGTGTGTGTGTGTGTGTGTGTGTGTGTGTGTGTGTGTGTGTGTGTGTGTGTGTGTGTGTGTGTGTGTGTGTGTGTGTGTGTGTGACCTATTTGTCTAGCACAGAGTGCTCCCTGGCTCAGCTGGAGTTTCCATGCCAACGCAGCCAGTGGCGAGTCGCGAGAAGAGTACCCAGCATTACACAAGAGAAAGCAGTGTGTGTGTGTGTGTGTGTGTGTGTGTGTGTGTGTGCGTGCGTGCGTGCGTGCGTGCGTGCGTGCGTGCGTGCGTGCGTGTGTGTGTGCGTGCGTGCGTGTGCAGCTCTCCGACAAGCTCTAGGTGACAGATGTAGACATTATTCATTACTAATCACTGTATACTGTTGGGTCAACTGACTGAGTGAGACAGACAGACACACTGATATATATATACCACTGAGTTTGTGTTTCAAGTGAATGTAACAAGGCACCATGGACAATACATTCTGTACACCCTTACAAGAAAGGGTTACAAAAGGGATCTGCCGCTGTCCCCATAGGAGAACCCCTTTTGGTTCCAGGTAGAACTCTCTGTGTAAAGGGTTCTACATGGAACTCAAAAAGGATTTGACGTGGAACCAAAAGAGTTCTACCTTCAAAGTTCTTCCTATTAAGACAGCCGAAGAACCCTTTTTGGTTCTAAATAGCATTTTTTTTTAGAAGAGTGTAGTAGACAAGACAGATGTGGAAGACATTTGCAGTGTATTATTGCTGCAGCTGGTAGTCTACAATCAGTAATCCCTTCTATACATCCAATATAATCTGTTTGAATGTTATGTAGAAAC